>NW_024082124.1:270528-326798 GCF_003009895.1 Hyaena hyaena | reverse complement strand
CTCTCAGGTTTTGTAAGGTTTCCAATGTCTTCGGATCTTTTCTGTGTGATGTATGGGCGCGAGTGCAAGTACGGAGCTCCTTACTTCTCCGCCATCTTGCCCTCTCCTCTTAGAGCCCATTTTTAATATAGATTTTTAAAAGATATACAATTCTTTCTAGAAAATACAAATGTACACAAGTTTTATTGCATATTTAGTGTACATCACATATTTAGTGCGTATTTAGTGTACTTTAGAATTCTATATTCGAGCTATCACAGTTTTATGATATAACTGTTATCACCGTTATAAAAAATGTGCAAAGTAATTGTTTCTGATGAGAGAATATTCTTTAAAGGACAAGACAGTGACTGCTGCAATAGGTGGAAAAAAGACTTTTATGTGATGAAGTTTCGAAATGGTGTGTGTGGGGGGGTGTTCAGAGCGGACAGCCAAGAAAGAATTCCAGAAGACATTTTTGTTGCAAAAAAGGTGATTGTATTCAAGCACAGGGTCAGGACCATGGGCAGGGAACTGCACTGGGGTGGTGAAGAGTGACTGGTTATATACTATGGAGTTGGGGGAGGTGAAACCAAAAGGGAGGTCTCCAGGAAGACTGTGATATGCTAAAGTGGACTCCTAAGATGGAGGGGGGGGGGCTCGCTATTGTCAAGCTAAGGAAGGCGTTAACATTATAACACTAGGAAGTTCCTGGAGAAATCATTTTTGCCTCAAGTATTTGTCAGTGGACTGCAGGTTATAAAGAAATTGAATTTGACTTGCCATTCCCTTCTGGTCTTTGTTCCCCACATCACTATGGAGGGGAGCATGATACTCTGGGCTCCAGGAAAAGGAGTCTATAGGTTTCTAAAGATTAGGCTATTGATAAAATTGCCTTTTCTCGTAAGTTACTGAGATGTTTGTAAACTGATGGAGACTCCCGTCCTGCATGACTGTGATTTCTATCAATTAACTATTTGTTTTCTCCTTTCTTTTCCTTTGTTCTTGGGCAGCCAGGAGTGCCTGAGGAATAGAACACATATACCATGGTGGGGGGGGGGGTGTTGTGCCACCTTGTCCTTGGCTCTCACTTGCCTTATGGTCCCTCATTAATGTGGGTGGTGATTTTTGTTATTTATGTAAAATTTTCCAGTATATTATGAGTACACTCGATCTCCCTAGAAGGATTTACATATAAATTATGCATCCAAAGTCTTTCTAAATTGCTAGGGATTTTGATGCTATCTAGGCAATTATATAAGTAATTATTTTGTAATTTTATTGGATTTCAGGATTTAGTAGTTGGATTTTATTTCTTTGAGATTGGACTTCTATGAGTTTCTTCAAGTGGTTTTCAAACATTTCCCTCAATACATAATTTCTTTACTAAGATATTAAGGAATCATGAGAAAAAGTATCTGAGCTTATACAGATAAACTCATGAAAACTTCAGGTGGACAAGGAATTTTGTGATTATCTAGTATCCTAGGATAATCTTTAGAGGACTGTTGAGACTCACCCCTGGTATGTCTGATTCAAGACTGGAGTGGGGCTGAGTATTTGCATTTCCAACAAGTTTCCAGGTGATGTACCAGGTGTAGTTCAGCTCAGAACTACTTTCAGAGGCACCACCTTAGGCCATAAATAATCTTCAACTTTACTACCCACCTGTATCTTGATGGCCATTTTCCTTAAAATAATATACACTGTATTATTTAAGGTAATATAACAAGCTAACTCCCAAATTGCAATATTTGCAAATGAAACTGTAAATTAATATTTGCAAAAGGGAATGGTCTACTAGTATTCTTTTTATTTTAGTACTTGGTCTGTGATTATTTTTCATTTTTATTTTATTGTATTTTATTTGTTAATTTTTAAAATTTATTTATTTATTTTGAAAGAGAGAGAGAGAAAGAGATAGAGAAGGAGAGAGAACACAATGGGGGAGGGGCACAGAGAGGGGGAGAGAAAGAATCCCAAATAGGTTCTGCACTGTCACCTGAGAGCTTGATGTGGGGCTCCAACTCATGAACTATGAAATCATGACCTGATCTGAAGTCAAGAGTCAGATACCTAATAGACTGAGCTACCCAGGTGCCCCTCAGTTTTTACTTTTTGTTTTTAGTAATAAAGGCTATTTTCTATTTCTACAATAATTGATTTATATTTATTTCTGTGACTCATCTGAAAGCATATCCATTACTAAGCATCACCCTATAACATGGAAATAATGATCTTCATATTATACAAATCTCAAGTATAAATATTGACAATTCTCTCAAGATCAACAAATTTGATAGATTATTTTAATGAAAATATTTATAATTTTAGACACATCACAAAAGTTCAGTATTTAGGGTTCATGAACAAAAAATAGCATTTTAAACATGGTTTTACCTGGCATTTGAATTTAGGATTTTTGATATAATGCATTCTTGGTCATTCTTTTAGAGAATAAATTAAAAAGGATATTAACATTTTCATGAACACTTTGAGAACAGAATAAGTCACAGTATACTTTATTTAAAAAGTTATACAAAATACGAGAGAAGGTGCCTACTTTTGTTTCGAATATTAATTTAAAATAAGAGGGGTGCCTGGGTGGCTCAGTCAGTTAAGCATCTGGCCTCAACTCAGGTCATGATCTCAGGTTCGTGAATTAGAGCCCTGCGTCGGGCTCTGTATTGAAAGCTCAGGGCCTGAAGCCTGCATTGGATTCTGTTTCTCTCTCTGCCTCTCCCCTGCTCACATTCTGTCTCTCTCTCTGTCTCAAAAATAAACATTAAAACATTTTTTAAATAAAATAAAATTAGAAAAGTACTATGAGAATACGATTAAGGTAAGCAAAATAACATTTCTCCACTGCCCCCCAACTACCCTCCCCCCTAGTAGAGAAATTTCCATTTACTCATTTACAGAACTTTTGAATATATTATGTTACAAGGCAAAGAAGGTAATTAAAGTTGTAGATGGAATCAAGGCTGTAACTTGTATGTAATAGTCAAAGGTACAAACAATGTGATCATGCAGTATTTTTTTTTTTTAAACACAGGCATCTTTTAACACGTGTGCTTATCCAGTTGGGGTAGAAAGCCAGATGGTAATGTAGTCTGAATATAGCTGAAAACATTTTAGATTCTTTTAAAAGACTGGTAAGTTCATTGGTGTAATGATCAAATAATATAGCTTTGATCAAAACATTTCTATTTTGAGAATACTCCATCTCAAGTTTACATTTCTTTATTATGTCCTATTATAAGTTTACTTATTTCACAACTATCTTAAAACTTTTTCTGCTATGCCAACACTGTACAACACATTAAGAATGCAGACATGAATAAACACCCCCACATTTTAGGGTTCTGCCAGACTAATGGGAGAGAGACAGATATAAAAAAACCCAGATCAGTGGAGTAAGTGTCTTCCCAGTTTTACTATATATTTTTTATTATCTTTGAATTTAAATCTATTGCTTGAAGTTACTAAAATATTAAATAAAAAAAAGAAGTCAGGGAAGGTTATGTACACTACCTCCGGGAAGGAATTAACATGCAAAGCAAAAGTCAATCATAAAGTAGTAAAAAATAAATATATTATTCTCCAGAAATTTAATGAGGCTTCTTTTGCTACTTTATTAGTTTAAATCATTTGAAAATGTACATTCAGGATGATTTTGAGACAGGAGACAGACTGACCTTGGGCACGCAGGGATAAGCAGCCCCTTATTAACAACAACAGAGCAGAAAGTACTAGACCTTCTGGAGAAGCACATTCCCAAGAAAAACCACCTTGGATCATATGCTGATTTAGCAGCTGCACAGTAACTAAGTCTCCCTCTAAAGGTCCCGCCACTGTACTGGATATAAGGCCTCTTTCTCAGAGGCCTTAGTGGCTTCATCCTGAAGGATCTCTTCCCCGGTAGGAGGAGTCTTTTTCTTTAGTTTCATTCTTGCCTTCGCCTTCATAAACTTGGTGCTTGTGATGCCCTTAACCTTACTCATCGGTTCCAAGCTCCTTCAGAACACCATCCTGTGTTTTAAAAAAGGTAGTTACAATTTAGTTTAACAAACCTTATCATTCCTGTGTCTACCTACACATATTAACTTTCTTTACAATTTATTCTGTCAGAATAAACAAAGCAGTTTATTATAATTATAGATATACCAAATTCTCCAAACATAAAAATGAGAATAAGAACTATTGATAAAAGTATTAATAACCCATTATAATTTATTCTCTAAAAAATAATTAGGGCTATTTTTAGGTCCAGAACATTCTTCACACTTATTCATTCCTTCTTCATATTTATTTAATAGTGAAGTAAAAGAAAAATTGTTGTTAAAAGATATTGCCTCTGGATTGTGGTTATTTTCAATGTTTTTATGTTGTAATTTTATTGTATCATAGAATTAACATACTCATAGTCACTATGGAAATCAGATGAAAGCTACAATGAGATACCATTCTTATAGACTAGTATATCTATAATCAGAAAGATCCTCAATAAAATGTGTTGTCATGGCTGTGGAGAAATTGGAAGCCTTCATACATTTTTGGCAAAAGGCATAACATAGTGCGGCCATTCCAGAAAATAGGTGGCAATCTCCTCACAATTGTTAAACTTAGATGTACACGTGACCCATCAATTCTAGTCCTAGGCTTATTACTGTAAAAATGAAAACACGCATCCTCACAAAAACTAGTACATATATGTCTAAAACAATACTATTCATAATAGACAAAAGTGGAGAGAAAACTGATGTTCATCAATTGACAAATTGACAGATGTTCATCAATTGACACATGACAATTGATAACCAAACAGTACAGTTGTTATACAAGTCATTATTTTGGAATCAATAAAGTACTGAGATATACCACAACATGGATCAACCTAAAACACATGCTAACTGAAAGAAGCCAGTCACAAAAGTTAACAGGTTGTGTGATTCTATTCATATTAACTATTCAGAATAAGCAAATCTACAGAGACAGAAAGTAGACTGCTGTTTTTCTAGGACTTAGAATGGAAGACAATATGAGTATGGGTTTCTTTCGAGGTGATGAAAATGCAAAATTAGATTGTGGCAGTGGTTGTACACCTCTGGGAACATACTAAACGCTATTGAATTATATCATTTAAATGAATTAATTTTATGTATGTAATTTATAGTTTATAAAACTTAAAAAGAGAATTTTAAAAAGTATAAAAAAAGCTTAACAAAAATGTGGTTAAAATAGATGCAATCTTTAGATCCAGTATTTGAGGAAAGGAAGGTATAAATTGTGCATAAAAATCACAGTGAAACCCAAAGGAAAAAAAAAGAACAGACAAAACAAAACAAACTGAAGTATCCAGGGATTGTTGAAAACAATTCTTGGTTTCTTCCAGATTCTGGGACTCTCTTTAAGAAGGATCGGAACCTGGGATGCCTGGGTGGCTCGGTTGCTTAAACGTTCAACTATTGATTTTTGCTTAGGTCATGAACTCACCATTTGGTTCATGGGTTCGAGCCCAGCATCTGTTAGTGCAGAACCTGTTTGGGATGTTTTATTTTTTAAAACACTGAGTGGGGGGGGGGGGGGAGAATACAGCTTTCAACAATAAACATTAGGCTGACATTTTGCTTCTCAAAACCATCAAAGAAATGAAGTATGTGAAATAATATATTCAAAGATCTGAAAAAGAAAAAGAAAAACACATTTATCAACTTAGAATTGTATATCCAGTGAGGGTATCATTCAAGAATGAGAGCAAAGCAGAGATGTTTTTAGCTAAACCAAATCCAAGTGATTGTATTATCAAACACCAAATCAAAACAAAACACAAAAAACAAAACCTTCACTGAAGTAAACTCTAAACAATGGTTCTCAAAGTCCTAGGATCAGCAAGATTCATAGAGGTAAAATATATAATGATTAAATAATACAGAATAATTTAAGAATTTAAGAAACAAAACAAGCGAAGAAAAACAAGAGACAAACGAAGAAAAAAGGACTCTTAAATAAAGAGATCAAATGGTGGTCACCAGAGGAGATGTGGGTGGGGAGATGAATGAAAGAGATAAACCTATAAACCGGCTTGAGAGTACACTTATGATGATGAACACTGAGAAATATATAAAACTGTGGAATCATTTTACTGTATTCCTAAAACTAATATAAAACTATATGTTGTTTATACTTCAATAAAATTAGGAGGAAAATATTTTTATAAAATTAGGAGGAAAATATTTTTATAAAATTGAACTATCCATTCATGATAACAGCTCTTAGCAAACTAGGGATAAAAAGGGGATACGGATAGTAATCGACACGTACAGAAAATGTTATGTATATGTATATCTTTAAGATGAGGTATTGGGAGCCATTTCTGAACTCATAAATTGAGAAAGAACTCCTTGTGAGGTTAAGGTAAATTGCAGGGTCTCTTGCCATCAGATGGCGACCGATATCCACCCCTAGCCAATTGTTTCTGCTTGACCACCTACCCGAACTCACCTTGTTGATTGGTATTCAGAATGACTCATTTTGGCCTTGATATGCTGATTGCACCTTGTGAAGGAACCTATTGTAGGAACTTCTTCCTTTATGATTATGGGAGCAAACATTTGTGTTTCCTGAAAAACCTGTTTTTCTTAATACTTCCCCTTAAGCAAACAAGCTATTGACCCCTGCTCACAAAGAACTAAATTTGTCTTTTTATGCTAAAAACATTGTCTGGTATGCTAAAGATACCTTCCTTCTCCATAGGATAAATATCTAAATCCCCTACCTCAATCACTATTGATAAATGTTATACATGAGTCTTCTACAAATCCATATTCTGGGAAATTCTTACATATCAAAAAAAAATTGTCATCAGAAATCATTGTCTAAGGCAAATGCCACTTCTGTGCCATCCCCCGAACACTCAATTATAAAATAAAGTTGAGCCCCAGTCAGAGCAGAGATGCCTGCCTGTGAGCAGAAAGATTTTCCTGGCTCTCTCACTATCTCTCTCTCTCTCACTGACATCGTCCATCCCTCAGGGACCCCTGGACCTGGCTGGGGCTGGAAGGAGATAACGTGCCCACTATCATCTTCCGCATTAAACTAGAGGACTTACCCGGCATAAGGCAACATAAAAATATGAGAACTGAAAATAAAAACAAAATGGTACATGTTGGTGGATGATATAATTATTTGAATAATCATAGTACAGCGCAAATTGCTTTTTGATTCAATATATTTATCAAAATATCCAATTTGTTACAAGTGTTTATACTGTATATCAAGCAGCTTGCACAAAGTATTCTTGTACTATTTAATACATATGAAATAAAGAGACATCTAGTAAAGAATAATTTTCCTGTACCTACTCTAAAATGTCACGTTGAGGGGCACCTGAGTGGCTCAGACTGTTAAGCGTCCGACTTTGGCTCAGGTCATGATCTCACGGTTCATGTGTTCGAGCCCCACATCAGGCTCTGTGCTGACAGCTAGCTCAAGCCAGGAGCCTACTTCTGATTCTGTGTCTCCCTCTCTCTCTGACCCTCCCCTACTCATATGCTCTCTCTCTCTCTCTCTCAGAAATAAATAAAACATTAAAAATTTTTAAAAAAATAAGATAAAATAAAATGAAATAAAGTAAAGTAAAATAAAATAAAATAAAATAAAATAAAGTAAAATAAATAAAATGTCTCCCTGATAATACAACTATATGACACTATGTATTCTGGCTGCCCAATTGATTATAATAGACCTTTTCTCCCATTTTGATTAAATGACAAAGCATGACAAAACCTAAGGAACAAAATTAAGTTAACTCTCCAATTTGGTAATGCAATAACATTGTGAACACAAAATGAGTATCAGTCAACTTTCATAGAATAAGTAAAACAAGACATAGATATTATGATTGGAGAGTGTAAATATTCAGTTGAAATGGTTTCTTAGTAAAACAATAGCACATAGAGTGGTAAGGATTGATTTTAGTTATTTAAAGTGTGTGTATGTTTTTGTATGTGTATATGAAGTAATTAGACTTACATAATTATCCAAGTAAAAGAAACATTATTTAATCATAAAATTTTCTCTTCCATATTGAGAGATACATTCTACTTCTCTTCTCATGAAAATAGCACTTACAATTTAATGAAAGATATTAATGTATTATTGTGATTTATAAAAGCATAGCAAACATTTGATATGGAGTATGTATCACATGGAACTGCAGATGGACTTGAGTATACAAAACAGTAATATCAGACATACAGTGCCTACATTAAGCCCATAAACATACAATACATCATGCACTATTTTAATAAAAGTTCCATAGTGGAATATTGGTATAATCTCAAGAAAAGCAAAGGCTCATGTCTCAAATGCCATTGCACAAATAAAAATTACAAAAATTCTTTTCTATGTTCAATTCACTAATCTACAATGCAGAAACAATAAAGCATTTTTTCCTCATGACGGGAAATTTGAACTTGGTAAGCACACTTTTATTATTTTATAAAGATCAGATTTAGCTCAATTGTATAGATGGCTGCTTGTTTACAATGTGATTGAGTTTGCTTTATTGACCTGGTTATTGTGAAGAATGTTAAGTTGATCTCTCAGTGGTACAATATATATGTGGTAATAGGAATCCATGGATCTATCTCAGTAATCTGAACAATAAATGTTGAAAATCAAATGTGTCAGTTAGTGTAATTATTTAAAACACTTCTTATGGAAAAAGGATTAGCTCTATAAGAATATGAAGACAAAATTCACTCTTATCAAGTATGTTTAATGCCATTTATTTAGTAGTCTTCTTTAACCTAAAATTATATATATATACATACATCTAAACATATGATATAAAATATATAATTTTAGGATACATATTTATACATGTTATATATTTATATATAAACATATATACTTTTCCAAGTAATAGCTACTCAAATTTGGTATTTTTCATACACAATAAATTTGTTTTGTATAAAATACCCAGTAATATACAAAATCTTTTATTGGAGCAGAAATTAGTGATAAATGATGACACATTTTATCTGATGGGCTATTTATTTAGAATAACAGAATTGGAAATAAAACATTTTCATTGGAAGTATTAATTTTTAGAACCAATGTTTCTCCCTGGTACCTGAAGGTTAAAATATAATAAAGCTGCCTTCTGAGAAGCCTTTCTGAATTCATCTGCTGAGTGAACTAATTACCTACTCGCAGACATCTCAACTAATTAAATCCAACAGAGGAATTTTTGAATGTATCACTTTTGGAAGATAAAGTGCTTCTTGGGTTTTTTGAACTTCATTTAAGAAATGAGGAAAATTAGAATCTAAAAACACTGTGAAAATGGTCCTAAACGACCAGTGAGGTAGCTGAATTCAGACTACACATTGTTATTTATGTTCTGACTGATATAGACGTTGTATATATGTATGGAAAAGCTGTAGAAACACAAGTCACAAAACCTTCAAATTGTATATATAAGAAATGGCTATTCCAATATAACTGTTCACATTTAAATGCTTTTGCAAGCATATTTTTGTCTTATGCAAACGCAGAAAAGTCAGTGTCAAAGCCACTGGTTTATAGGATGTTGCTGAAGTTGTGACTGCCTTCCTACAAGATGCTTTTTCAGAGCAACTTCCGTTAGCTCTGATCGTAGTTTCAGACGGCAAGTGACTCACCAATTTCACAGAGCATATCCAGGGAAACATAACACCTAAACACACAGAAGGTAAAGGACATGTTAAGGTATTCCAAAATAGGTAAAAATTGATGGACTTATATAGGTCTTCTCTTCCCTTTTATTTAACAGATGAAAGCAGGGATTCAACCAAGTGTACTTGGAGAAGGAATTTTCTGGAAGGAATAAAATTGTGCCTAGGGATTGTTGGCATCCTTTGTAGGAGGTCCTCAGGAAAAGAACTGCCATTGGCAAGAGAACCCTGCATCTTACTTATATATTCCTTAACCCCTTTGTCAGGTACTTCGCAAGTAAAGAAATTCTTGCCTCAGCAGGGCTGGTGGATTAAAAAAAAATTTTTTTGAATTGAATATAATGAATATGGTATTTTAACAGACAACCATTTTCATACTCAATCAAAATAGTGGAAACATGTTTTATGCTTGCTTTACAGATTGAGACTGTGAAGTGCCATTATAGATGCTGAGATGGTAACAATCAGCTACTGAAATGAAAGCCCTGAAATTTGCAGCTCAATGGCTGTCACTTTATAATTAAGTACTTGTTGTTTCATTAGCAGTTAACAAAGCATTTTACTAGTGAAAAACTGATGAAGATACATAAAACAGCCTCATATTATTCTTATAATTAGCTTATGAAGAATTGCTAATATATATTAAATGCCATGATAATACTGGCATTTGCTGGAAATCCATTCCAGCCAATCCAGAGGTCCGTGAAGATGGCGGTGTTGGTGAGAAAGAGTGCGAGAGCCATGAGAGAATCTTTCTGATCGCCAGGCAGGCATCTCTGCACTGTCAGTTTTGGTGTCTTTATTTAGAGGTCCAACGACAACATGAGATCAGAAAAAGGAATTTTTACAATGGAAAATTTGTGATAAGATGCTTTGGAAAGTGTACAAAAACAGGTTTTACAGAAGTATTCTTGCAAAATTACCCCATAGTGAAGTTGAGGGAATCTTACAACTAAGGAAATAACGGGATGTTCTTAGTGAAAAACAGGATAACAGGGGCGCCTGGGTGGCTTAGTCGGTTAGGTGTCCGACTTTCGCTTGGGTCATGATCTCACGGTTCGTGGGTTCGAGCCCCGCGTCGGGCTCTGTGCTGACTGCCAGCTCAGAGCCTGGAGCCTGTTTCAGTCTGTGACTCCCTCTCTCTCTGGCCCTCCCCTGCTCACGCTGTCTCTCTCTCTTCTCTCCTAGAAATAAATTAAAAAAAAAAAAAACATTAAAAAAATTAAAAAAAAAAAGAAAAACAGGATAACAAACATATTTGTTCTAAGTTAATAACGCCAAGATTAGGTCATAAGTTAAGTTGTATATAGATAGGCTAGGAGTCTTTCTGTCTAGCTCACAAGAGGACGTATGTTTTTGAACTGGTTAATAAGTTGTTTGTGGAAACCTTTTTGACCTGACGCTGAATGTGTAAACACCATGGAGGCCCTAAATGTGTCAGCCTTTGTTTTTGGGTTATGTTTTAGCTACTCTTATCCATCCTCATCCCAGCGGCCAGTGTAAGGGAGGGTGTTTGCGGAAAGTAGGCCTTAGGGAAGGGACTGCCATACATCACCGGTTAGAAAAGGTGTTAAGTATTAACTTAAGTTCTGCCCTTATCTGTTCCTTAACTCTAAATTAGGCTCTTTGTCTCAGGGCCTGGCTCGATTGTAACTCTTGGGTTCTTAACTCCCTTTATTATCTAAGTCTTGGGTCTACAAGGCCCATAGGAAGAACCTTTTGACAAACATCTACAGTGCTTTCATCTAAAATCTCTTTTGAAGAGGCAGGAATATGCTTTTCCTCATGAGGTATCTGTGTGAGGAATATCGGTCTGATTTGGAATATTGTGAAGCCTGGTCAATACCAGCAGGCTTATTTCCAACATGAGCCAGTAGAAGCAAACGGAGATACCAGTTTTCATTTCTTATGGCAGGAGCTGTGCAAACGCTCCCATTTCCTCGCTGTGACTGTCATCTAGAGAGGCTGGTGTGGCTCCCAGCATCTCCCCCTTTTTTATTATTTTTTAAATGTAGGGTATGTAATTTAATGGAAATCTTGTGAATCCCGTTGCTCAATACTCAGTAGAAGACTAGAAAGAGACAAAAGACAATTAACGTGGCTCCAAGGATCAGACCGATACTTATAAGAGGAAGCTATGATTACTGACAAAATTATGCAGTCTATCTAGAAAGGACATTGCTTCCTGTGAAGGAGAAACAATGGTAGTAGATAGATTGAGGTCCAGAATCTATTGATGAAGACATTGTAAATCTAGACTAAAATTAGAATGATTCCATATACCAAGTAAATGATTTTGCCCATTTTCCCAGGCATTAGAGGACTGATTATTTAAAGGAGGGTTACATGTATCCAGTTATATTCCTTATGACACCAGAGAGCCAACCTTACCATTAAAGAGTTTAGCTCATTTCCAACCCAAAGAGTAGCCTTTTAGAGTGCATTTACCTTTGTGCCTAGTTTTCTGTCTATGATTTCTTGAATAGTTAGGGCATGAGAAATGTTTTTGGTTAGTTGACATACATGTTGAGCTATATGAAAGTCTTGGACTAACGTAACAGTAGAAATAGAATTGTACAGGTAAAGGTCAGTCTTTTAGGAGTAACGGTCATTAGCCGGTTTATAGCTCAAGGAAAGTATCAAGAAAAAGAGGACCTGCTGGAGACACGATGTTTTTCTCATAACTACAAAAGAAGAAGTTTCTACAATAATTTCCTCCACAAGGTGCAATCATCATACCAGGGCCAGAATAAGGGGACAAGAGACTTCTGATACCAATCAACAAGATACCTTGGGGGTCAGTACTCAAGCAGAAATAATTGATGGGGGATGGATATCGGTCGTCATCTGATTGCAAGAGGCTGTGCAAACTTGCCTTAACCTCACAAGGAGTTTTTGTCAACTAGTGAGTTCGGAAAATGGTTCCCAACAGGCATTTCTATCCTGTTTTTCCACCTCTGCTATTATATTTTAGCATCCTGAGTTAGAGTTAATATGAACTTTATATTGGAAATCCATTGGCAATGAGGACCCAGCCCTATGCCAATTTATTACTGGCATTCCTAAGGTACAGGGGCTTTTTTTGTATGTCAAAAAGTATCTATTTTTTTTTGTGAGGCATGTGAATATATATTTGTGAGACATGTGAATCGGGGGTTAACAGTGTATACAATAGGTATGTTTTCTTTTTAAAAATTTTTTAAAAAGTTTATTTATTTTTCACAGAGAGAGAGACAGAGCATGAGCAGGGGAGGGGCAGAGAGAGAAGGAGACACAGAATCTGAAGCAGGCTCCAGGCTCTGAGCTGTCAACACAGGGCCTGATGCAGCACTCAAACTCATGAACCTTGAGATCATGACCTGAGCCAAAGTCAGCCACTTAACTGACTGAGGCACCCAGGCACCCCATACAATAGGTATATTTTCAAATAAGAAGGACAAGGAATATTGAGCAAATGCTGAAGGACATCTGGATATCCTGGGAAAGAGCTTTCAGTCAGAGGGGACAAGTGCTAAGTCTCCGAGACAGTTATGTACTTGTTTTCTTCTTGAGTAACATGGAGGTGGAGATCATTTCAGAATTTTAGTCAGTGAGTTCAGAGTTCATGTCAGGCTGTGACTCGCAGGCAACTTTGGCTTTTAGTCTGAGAAAATGGGAAACTATTGGAGTGATTTCAGTAAGATCATTGATCTTTAGCTTTGTCTGGATCATTCTTGCTGCTGGGAGATAAAAAAAGAAAGGAGGAAAAGCCAAAATAAGGAAATAAATTGAAAGACCATTGGGATAACAGATGAGAGCTGACAGAGGCTTGGGCCAGAGGGGTAGAGAGATGTGAGAAGTTGTTATAATTTGATTTTGTTTTTATGAAAAACTTACATGATTTACAAATAGATATTATATGAGGTAAAGGAAAAAAATACAAGGATGACATCTTCTGAAACTGGAATGATGGAGTGGCTAATAACTGAGATAAAATAAGGAAACCTCTGGCAGAAATGGTGGATGGTGGACAGGGAGATAATCCAGGATTTAGTTTTGAAATTAGTCTACGTATTCTCTTTTATAATTAAGTAGAGCAATCTAAAAAGTGGTTAGATATAGGAGTCCGGAATTTAAAGAAAATATTTAGGCTAGGGATACAGATTTGGGAGTTGAAATTCTGAAAAAAAATGTAAAGAATAATATAGAAGATAAAGAATAATAAAAAATATGAAGAATGATAAGGATTTAAAGATGGCTAAGAAGACCAAAGGAAGTATCTCTAGATAGAGAATGAAATCCAAAAACTGAGCCTGGTGGTTAGGAATTAGGGGAGATGAGAGAATTAGTAAAGGAAACGAAAGCGAAGAAAATGTTCTAAAGAAGAATGTCTGACTACTTTCGTTACAGCTGCTTGTGTTGGCTCAAGCCAGTGGAAGTGGCTCCAGTAATTTGCTTGGTTGGCCAACTAAAATTGAACTCAACTTGGCCTACATTCAAGGAGGATCAGATGCTATAACTCCTTTGGTATCTTATAGACACAGGTATCCAAAAACATAATGTTAGAGTATGTTAATCAAGCAAGAAATTCTTATTCATTGCTCTAACCCATTACATATTTCAAGTAGACCTGAAGGGCAAGTCCTTTACAAGAACACTGACACCTACATTGTTAAATAAGGGCTGGTAATGGTTGCTATCCTAGAAGGATAATGGGTAGAAGGTTAGGGTAGATGATGGGCTCCTGGAGTGGCAGAAGCCATTGAACCACTATCGCTGAGCACCATGATCATAATGGGGGAGCAAAACCAAGTGGAATCCAGAATGATTGACATATTGAATTCCATAGCACTGGATATTTTTTCTGGTATCCTGGGAATAAAACAAATGGGAAGGCTTCTAAAGTATCAGTGGGTTTTGTAGAGTTCTTGGACAGTCTCTTTTATCTCTTTGTGTATCCTCAAATTTTACATTTAATTAATCACACCTTTATTATGTCTTAATACTTCTTTTTTAAGTAAACCCTGCATCCAGCATGGAGTTCAAACTCACGACTTGGAGATCAAGTATTGCATGCTCTACTGACTGAGCCAGCCAGGCACCCGTAAGTAATACATCTTTAAACTAAGTCATACTGTTTAGTAGGATTTATACTCCTACTTTGTTCTTATTGTTTACTGTTTTCCTGGCCATCAGTGTACCCCATGCCCTCCCAAACTAAAGGTTTTCTGGGACTTGGAAAAGAGATTGCAATGAATCCTTTTACAAATTTGTGGCAACATAGAATATTATGTTAATTGTTCCAATCCATGAATGTAATATATCCCTTCATAAATCCATGACTTTTAAACATTTCTTTCAATATTTTATATCTAAGTTTATCTGAATTAAGTTTTAAGGTTTCTATAATTAACTTGAGATGTACTCAGGGTTCTGTGCCTATAGTTAATAGAAGTTTCATTGAAGGGGCGCTTGAGTGGCTCAGTTGGTTAAGCATCCAGCTCTTGGTTTCAGTGCAAGTCATGATCTCCCAGTTTTGTGGGTTTGAGCCCCACGTTTGGCTCCATGCTGACAGCACAGAGCCTGCTTGGGATTCTCTCTCTCCCTTTCTCTCTGCTCCTCCCCCATGGGTGCTATCTCTGTCTCTCTCAAAATAAATAAATAAACTTTAAAAAAGTTTTATTGAAATAAAATTGCTTCTTTGTTCATCATGATATTTCAGTGAAAATCAGCTATGTTCACTATGTACTCAGTTTTTTACTTCCCATTTTATGTAGACAATAGAGTATGATGTTCCTATCTCCATTAGGACACATATTACAATGGCAAAGAAAAACAGATATGGCAGAGGCATAAAGCAGTATATTCTGATAGGATTTCAGTTTTTTTTTTTTTCTTGAAATGTCTCCTTAGAAGTTTAGCATTATCTGCTTCAATCAGTTGTACTTGACAGCCTTTCTTTTCATTCTGTGTGATTTTCTCATATGCAATTCTTGGAGCTGCAGCAAACTCCTCTCCAGAGCGACTATAGAGTCCTTGGCATGTTACTCATCCTCAAATAGCATCAACAACTACAAATCCTAAGATTTCAATATATCTAAAGTACAGCTGCAGCCCTCATAAACTCCTGAATCCTTTAGAAATGTATTTGAAGGCTTAAAAAATCAGAAAGCCCAACTCATAATAGCTTAAGTGATTAGGTATTTTTCCCACATATACCAACCAAGAAATCAAGAGGTAGCAGACAGGGCTTGTGAAATTTTTAAGCTATATCACACCTTTCTTTATTTCATCTCTGTTATACATAGCAGGTTTGCCTTTCATTTCATAGTGAAAATATTCCACTAAAGCTCCAAATAAGCAGGAAAAAGTAAAAAGTCATACCACTTATACCTGATTCACCCTCAGGTAAGAAAGATGAAGCTTTCCAAAGTAGCTTGCTTTGAAAGCAGGAAATTTGTTTACAGTTTATTGTTTTTATCTGCCACATGGAAACTAAAATATATATATTCAGACTTTTCCAGATTTTTTATGTAGGCAGATAAAAAAGATTTTCATACTGGCATATGGTTAGCCAAACTGTACTATTAGCCTAAAGCATTATGGTCATAGATCATTTTTCCAGGGGCTTACTCTTTTTTAGCAATATTTCCCCTGTAATAGAGACTGATATAACATTTGTATAAATTATCCTAGCCTTTTGAAAAATGTTTTCTTTATTTCTGAGAAAGAGAGAGATAGTGTGAACAGGGAAGGATCAGAGAGAGAGAGGGAGGTACAGAATCTGAAACAGGCTCCAGGCTCTGAGCTGAGTCAGGGTTCGACTCAGGGCTCGAACCCATGAACTCTGAGATCATGATCTGAGCTGACCTGAGCCGAAGTCAGATGCTTAACTGACTGAGTTACACAGGCGCCCCTATCCTAGCCTTTCTGTTGTACATTTTTAGTCCTCCAAGGTTAGAGATCATTTAACTGACACTTGGTAGGAGATACATTCAGTCTTAGGTATTTTCTCCCAGCATGTATGAGAACACAGAATCATCTACCTTTTCCTCCCAGCAGAATTTATAATTGGTTGAGAAACTTGCAATAAATATAGTGTAAAAAATATTTTCTTAATCTCCCATAGAAAAGAGTGTCTTATAAATGGTTACATAGTTCTCATAATATGCCAAGTACTTTCTGGTAGCTTGATAACTATTCACTCATTTAATCCTTACATAAACCATTTGACCTTGCTTTGCAGTAATAAAACGGTGACCCTCTAGCGCGCAAGTGACCTGCTGGAAGTCATTCACGCAGTTCTTGGCAGACAAGAGTTCAAAGCCAGGCAGCCTGGTTTCAGAGTATCTCCTCTTCACTATTTTGCCAAAGGTTCTAATCTCTTCAAATGAAGTTGCAGGAATTCTCCAGCATTTCTTATGTCTTCAGTCATAGGCAAGTAAAACTGTTAAGAGGAACTTATACCATCCATGAGTTTTGTGAAATTATAAAGGGATATTTAGGGGTGCCTGGGTGGCTCAGTTGGTTAAGCCTCCAACTTCAGCTCAGGTCATGATCTCACCGTTTGTGGGTTTGAGCCCCTCCCTCATCAGGCTCCATGCTGACAGCTCAGAGCCTGGAGCCTGCTTCAGATTCTGTGTCTCCCTCTCTCTCTGCTCCTCCCCTGCTTGCAGTCTGCCTCTCTCAAAAATAAATAAACATTTAAAAAAGATTTTTAAATGAATATTTAAAAGTTATTGTGGGGAATATCTTCTGGGTGGCTCAGTGCATTGAGCGTGTGACTTTGATTCAGGTCATGATCTCACGTTCCTGAGTTTGAGCTCCGCGTAGGACTATGCTGATAGCTCAGAACCTGGAAGCTGCTTCAGAGTCTGTTTCCCTCTTCTCTCTGCCCTTTCCCCATGTGCGGTCTGTCTCTCTCTCAAAGATAAATGAAAATTTAAAAAAATGTATAAAAATGTTGTTGGAACACCAAATTTTAAACATTTTCTTTTCATAGTTTCACTGAAATTAATGTGATACAAAATGCAACTGTCCATTTATGGCATGTTGACTCAACAAATGTTTTTAAACTCCATCAGGATCAGTTCTGAGAGTGAAAGGGTGTGGTATCAATAATTAATCCAGGGCATTAGGCATAAAACAGAACTCTTCCCTTCTACACTAGGGCTTTCCATCATCTTAAATTTCAATACATTCCGTAGAATAATCTTATTTCTTTGCAACAAACTGAAAATGTTAATTTAAATGATTCATCCAGGTTTTCTGAAGCATGAACTCATTTTCAGAAATACACCTTTTCATTTTGTGTTGGTAAAGAACTGTCACTTTGCCCAACTCATATCTGTAATTATGAGCTTGTTTCTGATTATCTTCTCAGATTCCCTACTGCTACAATTGTATTCACTATTCAACCTTTGGGTCGAGAATACAAGCAAACCCATGGAATATAGCACACCATGAGATGTGATAAGGATTCCAAGCCTGGAAAATCATGGTTTCAAGATCGCCTTAATGTTAATTTTCTGAAAATGCCTCAGCCTTGTCCCGATGTGTATTTTATGGGGGAGTCAGGGCAGCAGAAGAGAGGACCATTAGCACGGCGCTGTGGTGGTGGGTAATATTTCGTCAAGGAGCGAATCCCTAAGTAGTAACTGGGCAAAATAATGTGAATTACTTAAACAGATGCGCTTATGTGTTTTCTTGGCACTATGATCCCAAAATGCAGACAGACCATCTTTTGCACTCACTCTTCCATTTCTGGAGGAAGAAAGATGTTGTAATACATAAAGTTCAGCTCTAATCACATCATTCCCCTGACTTAAAGGTACATGGTCCGTTCCAAATGCCTATGAATAAAATCTAACTTTTAAGCCAGACTTTCAAATCCTTCACAGTCCAGTCCACTTTAACTCTTTCATAAATTGTAGCACATACATTTCCCCCCACATTTTAAAATTTATGAACCTGGAAAGAATCTCCCATTCATTCAGCATGAGTTTCTGTTTACAGTTTAGAAAGTTTCAGTTGTCACATTTCCAAGTTCACTAATTTTTCTTCTACTTTGTCTAATCTGCTATTCAGATTATCCAATGCTATTATTTATTCAATAATTGTTTTTTTAACTCACAAAATTCCACTTGATTCTTTTTCCTATCTGTCTTTTCTCTTCTCATTATATTCATATTTTTCTTTAAATCTGGACCATATCACGAATGTGATTTAAAATTATTTTTTTCTAGCTATACTTTACCTGTCATTTCTAAGTGTGTGTCTATGAGTTTCTTTCTTGTGTATATGTCACGATTTTCTGATTCTTCACATTTATGGTAATTTTATTTAATGCTGGGTATTTTGATTGCTATATTTTGGAATGTCTAGACTTTATTGTCTTCTTAAACAAAATTATTATTAGTAGTTGTAGTGGTATTTGGTATGCATTTGGATTACTTGCAGATCAAAATGATCCTTTTTGGACCTCCTTTTTAAGCTTTATTTGCCAGACCTATTGTACGCCTTAATGTGAAAGCAGGGTACTTTTGAAGTCTTTGCTGAAAGAGATATTCAGTAAAGTCCTTCCACTCACACCAGTTGTAAACTGAATATTTCCACACTCTTTGTGAGCATTGAGATTTATTCATTTCTCTTCAAATCAGTGAGAGTGCTATGATCTTTTTGGGTTTCCCCTCCTTGTTTTTCATCTGAAAAGTTCTCCCAGGTTGAAAAACAAGGGTGATCTGGGAGATCTGCTTATTTTTTTCCTTTCTCTTATTGGTTACAGTGCAAGCACTGTCTGAAAATAATTGTCTCATATATTTTTTCCCGGTTTCTAGTATAAGGAGTGAGGAAAGGCTGCTCTGTCATGGGCAAAAGCAGGAATCCTCAATATGATTTTAATGGAGAAAAACTTCTAGTTTCAAGTTATTTCCCCGTAAGGATCCTATCATCATTATTTTGTCTTCTTGTATCCAGTGTTGTTGATGTCAAAGTAAATTATTTTGTTTCTTTGTAAATAGTCTTTTTTTCTTTCCAGTGTATTTCTGCATATTTTAAATTATTATTTTCAGTATCCTAACATTACCCTATAATGTTAGGCAATTTTAAAGTTACTATTAATACTTTTGTTCTAATTATTTGCCTCTGTTCTTTCTGATATTTTTCACTCCCTCTCTTAACCTTCTCTTTCTTTCTTAATTCTTCTGTCCAGCAGACTTCTGATGAAATATTGCCCTTGGAAAATAGTACTGGGAGACCAAATGGAGAGATAAGGAATAAGCCAGTGAATTGCCTCCTACTCACTGTTTCTGTTATCCCAGATAAGGACACCCTCTAGGACTCTTGTTCTGGAAGGAGTCCCCACTACTGTGTGCTTGTTCCTGTTCATCACATTTTGCTCACTCTGCTATCTTGAAAGCCAGCTGTGGCATGAACTCTTTTCCATGATTTCAATAACCGTGTCGTTCAAAGACACATTTTTGTTTGTCTTGTGAAATCGTATGATTTGACATACAGCATTAATTAGAGTAGCAGAATAATTTTACATTTATATAACAAAGTAATTGATGACTTAATTATTTTTCTTAAATTCTTGTCCATATTTTTTTTTTAATGTGTTTATTTATTTCTAGGAGAGAGAGAGAGAGACAGCGTGAGCAGGGGAGGGTCAGAGAGAGAGAGGGAGTCACAGACTGAAACAGGCTCCAGGCTCTGAGATGGCAGTCAGCACAGAGCCCGACGCGGGGCTCGAACCCACGAACCGCGAGATCATGACCTAAGCGAAAGTCGGACGCTTAACCGACTAAGCCACCCAGGCGCCCCTCTTGTCCATATTTTAAGCTAAGTAAAGGTAGAGATTATTTACAAAACAGGTTGGGCAACTTTTCCAGCTCTAATGAGCTGGTTCCCCCATAGCATTCAAAGGATGTAAGTTATCTTTAGTCTATGGTTTCATAATTTTTTTCTAATGTGACTCATACCTTTCATTTATTACCAATAATTCTGTCCAGTTTTATTTAAAAACATGTAACATTTAAAATGAAAACTCAATTTTCTTTATTATTTAAGATCATTTTGAAAAATGTGGAAAGATTTTCCTTTTAATTATGTCGAAGAATGAACTAAGACTTATGTAGAAAATGGAACCAAATTAATTTTTGGAACTTATTAAAATCTTATTTATATAGCTATCCATGGATATTTATTAAAGCTTATAAATATTATAGATACTTATTCTAAGAGAAATATAATAAATAAGAGTACAGAGTAATAAAGACACTTCTGACTTCTTGGATCTGATTGCTATTCCTTTTGCTAAGTGTCCAGAATTAAGCATTGTCTTGAAGTTGCTGGATATATTTCTTATAGAACACTGTCCATACAATCATAAACTCATATACTACACATGAATGCTATAAAATATTTTAGCATATTCAATAAATTACCCCAGATTAAACATAATTTTGCAATTTGCTTTTTCATTTAACATGCAGTTTTATATTTATGCAGATATATCTGATTCAATTCTTTGATTCACAGGATATTTTATAAGTCACTTATTAATGTCCATATTGATGACTGGTGCTGGAGAGAGTTCCTAAAGGATCTTGAAAGCCCATATATACATCACTTCTAAACTCCATATTCAATGACATTACAGAGGTGATCAGAGTTCATGGGAAAAATATGTAGCGTGTTGTTTCCAAGATGTTCCCAACTGTAAAGTGAACGATGTAGAATGATTTGCTTTTCATTATCTGTGCATTGTGTGACTTTGACATCAGATTGTTTTATTTGCTTTTCAAAAAAAACAAAACAAAAACAAAACAAAACATTATAAGCTTAAATTTTTTTTTACTTTCCCATAATACTTGATGTTGGCATATTATTTTAATATTCCACTAGGTGGTTTTATATTTAATTTTGCATTTAGGTGAGATTGCATTTTGCTTTCATTTACAAAATTATACTAACCTTATAAAACAAGTAGGTTATCTTGCCCTGTTTTTTACCTCAAATGTTTTTGGAAGATTTGTCTTTTCATAATTTAGCAAAACTTCCCTGTAATACTGGAAACATCTTATTTTCAATGGAATAATTTTTCTACCAAATAATTTTCCTTAATTAATATTGTATTTTTAGAAATTATACTCCTTGAGTTTTTAAAAATTAATGTATTTTCCAGATATTTCCCATTTTTTCTTTCAAATATATTAGAATAAATTTATTGATGTTATCATAATGTTTTTCAATTTTCTTCTTTTACTCTAGTTTTTTTACATAGTTTAATCATTTCCTACTCCTTTAGAAAATCTTTATTCTTTTTCTTCCAAATTAAAAAAAATCCACTGTTTTGCCTTTGTTTCTCTTTCACAAATCCCTGTCTTCTAGGATTTTTATCTCCTGTCTCTTATCTTGGAGAGGTACTACTTTAGCTAGATTATTCTCATATTGTTTTTATATATCTCTTTGACCTTTTGTTTATTTTGTTTTGTTCTGTTTGTTTTGATATGTTTCTATAATGATTCAAATTATTTCCTAAATATGGCAGGCATAAGTCCCACAAGTTTTGTTAAGTACTTCTGTTAGCCCTCATTTTTATCCATGGCGACAAAAGTAGCGATAGTGGTGTAGTTTCTTTGTTAACAATGCCGTTTGGGGGGGCAGTATACAGCTATGAGGTAACAACCCAAGTCCAGGGACTACCCTCCTGTGAGCACTTTACAAACTGAAGGTTCAAGGAGCTTAATTCCTTCTGCTGCAACAATAGAGTAACATTCTGAGCGTTGGGGTTGCAGCAATGTGATGTAGAAACAGCCTCTAGCTCACTTCTACCTAATTAGTAATCATATTTGGGAGAAAATTAGCCATTTCAATGACCACAATAGCTGAAAGAAATCCAGCCCCGATCTGTTACCTGCATACACACATGTAAATAAATGATTTTCATAAAATTCTGTGGAATGCCAGCATTCTCTCTGGGATGAGTAATCTCAAAACTGTCATAAATATTGCGTAATTCCACAGTTATTGCTTTTTACACTATCAGTTACATTCAAGAGAATTATTTGATTTCTAAGTGTTTACAATTGTTTATATAAGCTACAAAGAAATAAAGCAGGGTAAATGGGATAGGAAGCTTCAGTAGGTTTTCTTTTTTCCTTGTATTTCCTCTGTTAACAAAAGTTAGACATCCTAGTCTTACCTTTTTTGGGGGTGGGGGTTATTTTAAAATGCTGAAATGTAGATATAGATATAAATATGGATATAGATAGGTATTCATAGTTGTATTTTGGATATAATTATAGTTTTAGATTAACTCCTCTGTGTCACTAGCATTTTAAAAAGGAATAATTTTTTTTTCCAATATGAGACACTTACTGAGATATAATTAGGTCAATTACCTTTATATGGTTAATGAAATACAGAGGAACCAAAGATGGATAATCTTTCAAGAAGGAGACATCTCCCAAAAAAGAATACAAATATAACTCAAAATCATCTTATTTTCACAGAGGCAGACTTCACAAATGTTAGCCTTATCTTTCATATTTGGTGGAACTATTTAATTTTAAACTTTAAACAATTTACTTATCTGGAGATATTGTAGGTGTGAAACACAGATAGCCAATTAAATTAAAAACAGGTTTCTGTTAACCTGATTAATTATATTTTTAAAACATTAAAAATGTTTGTTTTATTTAAAAACATTAACATGAGAAGATTTGTGGTTAACTGTTCTTATCAATAGTTATGATGTATAAAAGTTCTGTATCATATATCTTGATATAAATATATCTTTGTATCTTGATATTTTCATATAAATATATGCTTTTGTTTTAGCAAAACAATATATTTCAGAATAAATAAAAAATAATTGTCTTTAATATTTATAACAATATTGTATGATCTTGGACTTATGTACATATACATATATATACATATACATACTATATATATATACACACATATATATATTCAGACATACATATTATATATACAAAATAGATAACTATTACAGTAAATGATTTTCTATTTTGTGATTCAGTGGCAGAGAAGAAAGAGGTCAGAAATTTCCTCCCAGTCTTAAAATTAATCTTTGGGGCTGCCTGGGAGGCTCCACTCTTGATTTTGATTCAGGTCATGAGCTCCGTGTCAGGCTCTGTACTGGCAGCGCAGAGCCTGTCTGAGATTCTCTCTCTCCCTCTCTCTCTGCCCCTTACTCCTAGAGCTCTCACTTTCAAAAATAAATGAATAAACCTTAAAAAAATCTTTGGTAGCAAGTTTCCCATATCCATAACAAAGCAAAAAAGTTATATACAATGGTAATCCATTGTGTTTAAATCTAGGGCATATAAATACCTCATTAGAGCAAACCCTGAACAATTAATATTTTATTAACATACAAGCTCATAAGTACATGAATATTAGCAGCCATTAAAAAACACATATTTCCATAATGATCTGATTATTCTTTCAAAAATATTCAATAAATACTCAAATGCCTTCAGCATGGAGTAGTTTCTGGAAATACATTAGTATGCAAAATATATAAAAATAGCTTTCAGTATTGAACTTACATGTTAGTAGGGAACGCAAAACAGATTTTTAGTTTGTTAGGAGGTTATATCTGCTATAAGAGGTAATGCAGAGTAAAGACAAGTGGAAATATCAAGATTCAGAGAAATAGCAGGTCACGATATTAAGTAGTGGAGTCAGGGAAGCCACACTAAAGAGTGACTTAAGCATAAATATAAAGGATATTAAAAAGTTAGCCATGAGGTATCACTGTTAGCAACAGCAGCAGCTAGTGCAAGTACCCTATGGCAGAAACATATGGGGAACAATATAAAGAATGTGTCTGGAAAGAGTAGTTAGTGAAGTCAGGTGGTAACTGGAATTTCTATCATGTAGGATGTGTAAGTCTTTCCTTTTATTCTGATGGAAATATTGATCACTTGCATTGTTTTGAGCAAAAGAATGGCACAAATCGAATTAAGTTAAAATGGATCATTCAGACTACTAAGTGAGAATTTACCAAAGGAAAATAATAGAAGTATTGAGATCACATATAACATCAATATAGGTGAGAGATAATATCATCTTGAATCAAGGTAACAGCATAAAGGTACTAGAGGAGTGTTCATATTTTAGATTATTTTGGAGGTAGAATGGATGAGATATACAGACAGACTGGATGTAGAGTATTGAGAGGCAAATTTTAGCCAAAGATAACCAAAGGCTTGTCAGCTGATATTCCCATATATTATGAGATTTTGTTTTTGACTAAAAACAAAATATAAACTCTTCAGGAAATGTATTCAATCAATCAGTACACAAACAATGAAAGAATACATTATTCTAAGGTGCTTGTCCTTGGGGAAAAATTAAAGGATAAAAAGGTCCATTAAAACTACAGGCTAGGAGCGTCTGGGTGGCTCAGTTGGTTAAGCATCCGACTTGGACTCAGGCCATGATCTCACAGGTTCCTGAGTTCAAGCCCCACTTCGGGCTCTGTGCTGACAGCTCAGAGCCTGGAGCCTGCTTCTGAGTCTGTGTCTCCCTCTCTTTCTGTCCCTCTCCTGCTTGTGCTCTGTCTCTATCTCTCGCTCAAAAATTAATAAACTTTAAAAAATTAAATTAAAAAATAAAATAAAATAAAATATTGGCTATAGTTCTTCTACTAATAACAACACTCAACTTAAGGCATCTCTGTTCCAGATTAGCAACTTCATTAATTGCCATTGAGAAACTTGGTTCCTATTCTTATTAACACATTTCCTTATTTTAAAAGAAATATATTTCCTTCTATGATCAATGCCTCTATATGTAACCAATCTCTTATGGTCTCCTAATGGCTGAAAACTTTTTCTCTCTCTTTCTTCTTCTTTTTTTTTTTTTTGCTAGAAATGAAAAAGATGATTCCAAATGTCATATGAATATAGAAAGGACTTAGAATAGCTAAAACAACTTGAAGAAAATAACAAAATTAGAAGGCTAGTACCTCCTATTTCAAAGACATTATCTAACATAATGTAGGATTGACATCAAGAAGACAAATAGACCAATAGAACAGATTAGACCATCCACGTGATTATGGATTAATACGGTTTAACAAAGATGCAAAGTCAATTCACTGTTGGAAGGATATTCTTTGCAGAGAATGGTAATAGAACAATTAGATTCAAGCGCATAAAAATAAACTTTGATCCATGTCTGATACTGTATATAAAAATCATCTCAAAATGGCTCACAGACCTAAAAGTTATATTTGTACCAATTAACCTCCCAGAAGACATAAGTTCATGTTACTTTCTGCGAGACAATGATTTCTTAAGTATGATACTAAAATAATAATTTATGAAAGAAATAAGTAACTATTAAAATTAAAAACCTTACCTCTTCACAAGATGCTATTAGATAATGAAAAGACATGCCACACACTGGAGAGAAATATACAAAATATTTGATAAAGAATGTATATCTAGAAAAAAGAAAGAAAACTCAAATTTCAGTAATCTTAAAATAAATGTCCTGGTAAAAAATGGGTACTTTTTGAAGGACATTTTACCCAAAAGATTTATGAATATGAAAGAAGTATGTGAAATCATGCCCAATATCATGAATCATTAGGCAAATGTTCAGTAAAACTACAGGCTAACATTGAATACCAATTAGAAAGGCTATAATAATAAAGATTGGTCATATCAACTATTGGAAATGACATAAAGAAACTGGAATTCTTATATACTGCTGGTAGGAATGTAAAAAATTCCAATTACTATGAAAAATGGATGAGCTGTTTCTTTAGTAACTGAACCTAACATATGACCCAGCCATTCTATTTCTAGCCATTTACCTAAAGGAAATGCAATCATATGTTAACACCAATACTTATATCTGAATGTTCACAGCAGTTTTCCATATTAGGAAAAAATTGGATATTGGGATATCCATACAATATAAATACTCAGCAATATAAAGTAAAATACTCATACATGCATGAATCTCAAAAATATGTTCAATGAAAGAAATCAGAAACCATGCTACATTTTTCATAATTCAATTTATGACATTCAGAAAAAGGAAGACTAGAAACTGAATTATTGCCAAAGGTTGGTAGTAGATGCAGGAGGGTTATTGACCGTAAAGGGCTATGTGAGAACTTTATGGGCAATGGATTAATTCTGTTTATGTATGTATTTATTTATTTAGAGAGAACGAGTTGGGGGAGTGCAGAGAGATATAGGAAGACAGAGAATCCCAAGCAGGCTCTGTGGTAAGCAGGGCTTGATCCCATAAACCATGAGATCATGACCTGAGACAAAATGAAGAGTTGGACACGTAACCAATTGAGCCACACAGGCTCCCCTTAATCTGTATCTTGATTGTAGGTGAAGTTATAGAACCATATCCAGTTGTCAAAGCACATTGAACTGTACATATTAAGTGCTATTATAGGTGAGTAATACTTCAATTTAAAATAAATACGCCCATGTTTTTGTTACAAAACATTCTTTCTTATTGAATTGCTCTTTGTTATATTGTACCTTCATACTTCTCTCTTCCTTTCTTTATTTTATTAAATCGTACTTTAAGATTTCTTCTAATCTTAATCTAATTTATTCCTTTTAAGATTACTCTCTCCTCTTTAGAGAATGAAAGAGTTGTTTTTATCAGAAGTGGCCTTAAATTTCAATACTCTTATACACCAGCTTATCTGCAATCTTTTTTTCTGTTAGTATATGTCAGACATTGCACTCAGTACAATGAGGTATCTCTCATTGTTTTAATTCTCTGTAAGGCATATTTTATGGCACTTTGTATAAACCTTCTATATAAAAATAAATTGAATTGAGCTTGTTATAGCTCTATCAAAGAAGGATCCATTTGGAAAGAATTTTGTCTGAGAAGATAATGAGCAGGTACTTATGTTTGCATCACCATTTTCAAAATGGTGCATAGAGAATTTTCTTTAAAAAATATGAATATAAAACATATTACATTGCTGTTCCATTTGAGAAGTCTGATAATTGAGATCTCCCATTAGATTTTTTCCTCAATCAAATTATCTTTTGCTTCAAGATTAATAGGAATTAAATACTTCATTTCTAAATTAAAGTTTTACATAAATGGTTCTTCAGTCCTTTTTCCAGATATAAGGGGAACGTTGGAATGGAGATTTTTTTAAATGTAGCAGCCAAATATTAGTTCGATCACATTATATTTTATGTAGTCAATGTCTTCTCTCCAGAGATTATACTTCTTTCTCCTGTGATGTGTAGTGTGTCCTTCACATTAAGATTTTCATAAGAAAAGGGAAATACAAGTCTGATGTAGCTCTGAAGCAAATTACTCATAATTTGTTTTTCAAGGGATTCACTTCTGTATCAAACTTAGAGTAGCATCATTTTACTTGTTGATTATTCATTTAGGATTAAAACATTTGTAGAACTGGTTTTTGGTAAATATATGCATTATGTTTAGGAAACTTCAGGTTTTTATTATTAATATGCCATTTATTTTGAGAAAACTATGGGTTCATATTCAGTTATAAAACATAATACAGAGGGATGCTATTTATCTGTTATCCAGTTTGGGGAAACTGCCATTTTAAAATCAAGGTTGGCTTATGTTACTTTTGTTTGTGTCCCTTAATTCATTTGATCATTCATTCATCTGGAAATCTGTTTCCTAGTGCTTTGTGAGGTCATTTGATGGTTGAAACAGTTATACAATTAAATATCTGTAGGGAGTACTTCTTGCATTTTTCAGGAATACTGAAAGTAATTGAAGATGATTAATAGCCACACTAAATCTTTATTTTTATTTTTTTAATTAAAAAAAATTTTTTTTTTTTTTTTTTCTGAGAGAGAGAGAGAGAGACAGTGTGAGCAGGGTCAGAGAGAGAGGGAGACATAGAATCTGAAGCAGGCTTCAGGCTCTGAGCTAGCTGTCAGCACAGAGCCCAACGAGGGGCTCGAACCCACGAACCATGAGATCATGGCCTGAGACGCCGTCGGACGCCTAACTGACTGAGCCACCCAGGCGCTCTTTTTTTAAAATTTTTAATGTTTTATTTATTTCTGAGAGAGAAAGAGAGAGAGAGAGAGAGAGAGAGAGAGAATGAGAATGAGCAGGGGAGGGTCAGAGAGAGAGGGAGATACAAAATCTGAAACAGACTCCAGGCTCTGAGCTAACTGTCAGCACACAGCCCGAAGCAGGGCTTGAATCCACAAACCGTAAGATCATGAACTGAGCTGAAGTCAGAGGCTTAACTGACCTAGCCACCCAGGCGCCCTAACTAACTAAATCTGATTTAAACAAATAAGTTTGGATTCATTGACACACATAAAAATAAGACTATTGGATTCATTGACACACATAAAAATAAGACTAGAATCATCATTTGATTTGGCTGGTTTTGACAATATGTCTTTCTTTTTCCATTCCTCATTCAGTTTTCTCTGTGTCGGATTAATCATTAGGCAGATTCATATTTCCACATTCATTTCTTACATAACGTATGAAGTACTAATAGATCCTTTTCTTCTGAAAGGTTCTGAATTCCAAAGTAGAAGCTCATCTGAGTTACTTATCTCTCGTTTGAGTATTATCAGGGATATAAAAGCCACACTATCATACACATATTAGATTAACATTGGCGAATCAAATGTAATAACTAACATTTATAGTTAAAAATATGTCCAGCACAACTTTAAGTACTTTTACCTCCCTTAATAATTATAATGACGGAACTATCCTTATATAAAAGATTAGGATTGTAGAGTTTGTAAGAAGTAAATCGAGTTGTTTACATAGAATGAGCAATGTATTTTGTTATCTGTTAAAGCTTTCCATGTACCCTTCCTGGGATTGTCTGTTCCAAAAATTCATGATAGCAAGATAAACCAAAGGAAGATAACATTTAATGTTGCATTTTATATGTGTAATTACTTTCTTGTTCTATGCTGAGGGACAAAGTTCAAATTCTCTCTTTCCTCACTAGGTAAGTATTGAACAGATCTATGTTGTTGTTTTTTTTGTTTGCATCCTTAATTTAAAGGAACACTAAGTTATTGGTCTGCTATGAGTGCCCAAGTTTTTGGACCAGGAATATGACTGCTTCAAGACAGGCAACTCCTAATTGGATTATTGACCTTTACCAGAGTTCGCAATTTCTCTTTGTCTTTGCTTTCTGCTGAAAGCAGAGGAATTTTTTTGAGAGGAATTTTTATTATGAGATGGCATTTCTATTTCCTTTCATCTTTACATATTCAGTTTATATTTAAAGTTTTATTTTTATCTCTGTCCTTGTCCTTCAAGGACTCAATTATTTTCTTGTTAGAACTCTTTTCTTCTATGTGTTATCTACTCTCTTGCTCTGTGAATGCTTGAAAATCCAAACCGTTCTCATCAAGAATGCTGACAAAAAATATAAGGTACATTTTTATCTTGCCGTGTGAACCTCTGATCATGTCAGTACTGTAATATCACAGATTAGATTACCAACTTTGACTCATTAAATGTAGTATTTTTAAATAACCATATAATTTTAAAGTTAAAAAAAGAGGAGGGGCAACCACTTAAAAATGAGATGAGAATTACCATGGGTAAAATCAAAGATATGGTTGAAACTACTCCAGCATCAGTCATCATGCTGGGCTCGAGGATACACATAAAAAGACTCAACAATTGGGGCACATGGGTGGCTTAGTCGGTTAAGCGTCCGACATTCGCTTAGGTCATGATCTCGCGGTTCGTGGGTTCGAGCCCCGCGTCGGGCTCTGTGCTGACTGCCAGCTCAGAGCCTGGAGCCTGTTTCAGTCTGTGACTCCCTCTCTCTCTGACCCTCCCCTGCTCACGCTGTCTCTCTCTCTCTCTCCTAGAAATAAATTAAAAAAAACATTAAAAAAAAAAAAAAAAAGACTCAACAAAAGGGCACCTGGGGTGGCTCAGGCAGTTGAACAAAGGACTTCAGCTCAGGTTCTGATTTCACAGTTCATGAGTTTGAGCCTCGCATGGGGCGTGCTGCTGTCAGAGCAGAGCTTGTTTCAGATCTTCCGTTTCCCTCTTTCTCTACCCCTTTCCTGTTCACATTCTCTCAAAAATAAAAAAATTAAAAAAAAAAAGACCCAATAAATAATGAAAATAATTTTGTCTGAAGTCTCTTGTTTAGACCTGCTTTTTTTAGTGTAACTTCTTGATTTGGGAGAATTTAACCTCAGGATCCATGATCACTGATAGAGTTCGGGCATCCATGGTGCTCCTGCCTGTGGTTCTGGGGCAATCTGAGGGCCAGGCTACCTGCCAGTTTGAAAATGGATTGTCAGAATTCTCAGCAACAACCATCCTCAGGGTACCAGATTAAGAAATAGTTCTGAAATGAGAAGACTAGGGATTCAGAGATAGGTAGTCAGGTAGTCAGTTACAAAAACAAATTATGGTGAAAAAAGGAAATGTAAACTCCCTTCTACACTCTTTCACCTTCCACATACATGAACGCATATGAAACATTATTCATTTATAGCATTATGATATTTAAGATGTACATCTTTTATAATTGAGATATTAGCTTATTATTACACATATTAAAGTATTATAATGAAAAGCTGAAATTTGCTGATGTCGGAAACATCATGGATATATAATATTACAGAAATTAAATATTTGCAAAATATTTGTATTTGAACACTATTTTAAGGTCTGTTTTTTCATTTGTTTCTTTGATGTGGAATTTAGTTATAAATAGATATTAGAATCTTTGTACATCTTGTTCTTGCCTTGCTGAACCAGTATCAGCTAAGGTTTTTAATTGAATTTTTTTTGTTTCAAGTTTATTTACTTTTAAATTTTTTATATGTTTATTATATCACACATAAATTATCTTAGTTCTATATTTATAAAATATAAATCTCTATAAAAATAATGATTGACTAAATATTTCCTCCCATCAAACATAAATACCTTCATACATATATTTTAAAATATATATTTTTCCTTTTGTGATCAGCTTCATTAATTATTAGTTTTATAAATTTAAGTATAGTTGACATACAATATTATATTAGTATCAGGTGTACAACATAGAGATTCAACATTTATATACATTGTGAAGTAATTACCACTATAAATCTAGTGCCATTTGTCACCATACAAAGTTGTTACATATATTATTTTCATTCAATTTCACATTATAAAGTCATGAGTAATATATTACGGTCTTTTCAAATATTGGATGGAACTCAAAGATTTATTGATGATGTTAGTCTAGATATATATTTGTTCAGATTTTTATTGACTTCACTTTCAATGTAGCTTATGTTGATAACCCCTACTTGTATTTTCCCTTGTCTATGGTGAAAATAAAAACAAATTACTATCATTAATGTGCCCTTTGACGTAAGCTAATTGAGCACATATATCTCAAAATGTTTCTTTGTTTGTGATTTTTCTATAATTTTAAAATATATTGCTTTTGAAATGTTTTACAGTTAAGATAAAATAATCTTGTAGTGGACAACTGCTATCCCAGTCTGTCTACAATAACACACAAACATCTTTCATTGTGTTTTAACTCAGTATCTGCTATTCTATTTAAAAATTCTTACAGCTCTTTTTGAGATGAATTATCAATGGCACACTTTGTTCAAATAATAGTTAAGATGTAATAGAAACTGAGCTGTTAGAATTCTACATACATAGGCACATGCACTAGCACACAAATATTTATTGAAACCAATAATCTGCTCCAGTAGTGCCTTTTTGGGTTTCTAGGAGAGTGAAGTGGACAATGCAGGGAACTTTTTTATTTTTTCTTAATTTTTAATGTTTTATTATTTATTTTTGAGAAAGACAGACAAAGTGCAACCAGAGGAGGGGCAGAGAGAGAGGGACACACAGAATCTGTAGCAGGCTCCAGGCTCTGAGCTGTCAGCACAGAGCCCAACTTGGGGCTTGAACCCACAGACGGTGAGATTATGACCTGAGCCGAAGTCAGAGGCTTAACCAACTTAGCCACCTAGGTGCCTCCATTGCAGGGAACTAACTTTAAAACCATCAGCCTTTAAAATACCTAGAACAGCTATGGACATCAAGCACAAAACATCCTGCAGGTTTGGTCCCTACCTGTCTGACTGTCATTTCACTACCAAAGAGACTTTTAATAAATTGAGGACATTGCAGAAGGTGCTTTACATGTGTTCCATCAAATAGCCAAAAGTCCTCTTGTTGTGTATAGAAACTATGACTTTTCTCATCTATTCTTCCATTTTTTCCCTGTGCTAAAGTAACATCTAATGTGCTTGATCTGTGCCAAAGACATTGCCTATTGTGAGGCTGCCAAAACTTCTGCTCACACCTGGATCACTGATGACTGAGCTACCAGATGACCTTCGTGCTGAGGGCACTTTCTCCTGCAACTCTAAAAACACGGAATGCCTGATTCTACCAATGTGTGCACCAGAATGGCGCTTGTCAATGTAACCTGAAATCCGATCGAAATTTTTATTAAACCATTTATTAAAGCTTTTCTTCTCATTAACTGCAGTTCTATAATCCTAGAAGTCAGGCCTGAATCAACTTAGAGCAAAAACTAATGCCAAAAAGAGTAACAGGTACCACATTTTAAAATAATATTTTTCTCCAATGTGGTTACATTGTCCTTGATCATAATGTTAGTAGCAATCTAATTTTTCCTTGAAATAAATGGTTTCCAGGATGATCTGTTTCCTTCTTGTAAACAGAGCCCACATGAGCAAACAACGTATATTCTAGACTCATCTACACATGGCTAGACCTTAGAGTAACATTAAGTGTAGGTCAAATTTGCACTTAGCTATATACAGCTACATGTAATTATAATGAATTTATTTTGGAAGACCTTTATAAAAATATTTTCTTCTTCTTGATTTCTGAATGTGTAAATATATTTTTGATTGCTTGTTTATTTGTTTTATGGTAATAGAACTATGATTTCCTTTATGAGTAGGTTATCAGGCAGCTGCACACATTTTTCCTCAGCTGCAGACAGAAAGGATTTCTGACATGACAAGCATCACAAGTGAGTATTTAGTACAGATAAAAAAAAGCAAAAAGACATCTTCAAAGCTCCTACTAATTCAATAGGAATCTAAGTCTGAAGAATAAACAATTCCTTTTAATTATTCAAAAAAATTATCCTTTTTAGAAATCCAACTTGGCTGAAACAAACCAAAATAAACCCACTCTTTTATTCAGACAAAACACATTTGCATCCCATCAAAAATACATTTGGGCACAAATTCCATTCAAATAGGAAATATCTGTCCTGCACAGTGTTTAAAGTACATCCATAAGATTCAGAGTCACTGTGACCAACATGAGCCAACATTAAAGTTTGCAATCTCTCTGGTAAAGCATTTTGGGAGCTTCTTCATTCAAGCCAAGCCTATAGTCTATTTTTTTTAAGTTTATTTTGAGAAAGAGAGAGAGAGGAGTGTGTGTGGGAGGGGAGAGGCAGAGAGGGGAAGAGAGAGAATCTCAAAAAGGCCCTGCCCTGAGCTTAACATGGGCCTCAATTCCACAAACTGTGAGTTCATGACCTGAGTCAAAATCAAGAGTCAGATGCTTACCTGGCTGAGCCACCCAAGTGCCCCATGTCTATGTTCTTCTAGAAAAATTTAAAGTACATCTAAAAACAGGTGGAACTCCAGGTAATGTGACTGTACATCAGTTTTTACATATGGATATGCTCAATTCCAATTCTGGAAGATTGACTTTATTCTACATCACTATGATTACCAGATAAGTAGGTAAATATTAATCCTTAAAACCTACCCAGAGTGTGACAAATGACAGGATCAACACATATACGTGTGGTTATGTTTCTGACTTACACAAGTATACCCCAAATATATTGTGGGTTCAGTTTCAGATCACCACAACAGAGTCAAATGAATTTGTTGGTTATTTAATACATAAACAATTGTTAATGCTATATTGTAGTCTTTTAAGAGTGCAATAGCATCATGTCAAAAATATACATGCCTCAATTTAAACATTTTTTATTACTAAAAAATGCTGACCATCATTGAATATTCAATGAGTAATAATATTTTTGCTGGTGGAGGGTCTTCATTTGGTGTTGATGGCCAGTGACTGATGAGGATGGTGACTCTAGCTGAAGAGCGGGGTAGTTGTGTTAATTTCTTACAACAAAAGAACAAGGAAACTTGCTGCTTCAATGGACTTTCCCTTTCATGAACAATTTCTTTGTGGCAGGTGATGCTGCCTGATGGCATTTCATTCCCAGTGGAATTTAGGAATTGGAGTTAATCCTTTCAACCTCTGTCACTGCTTTATCAAATAAATTTATGTAATATTCTAAATCCTTTGTTGTTACTTCCACAATCCTCACAGTATCTAAAACAGTAAATTCTATCTCAATAAATGACTTTCTTTGCTCAATCATAACAACCAACTCCTCATCCATTCAAGTTTTATGGTGACATTGCAGCAAATCAATCTCATCCTCAGCCTCCATGTATAATTCCAGTTCTCTGGTTATTTCTACCATTTCTGGAGTTACTTTCTCCACTGTAGTCTTGAACCTTTCAAAGCCATCATGAGGATTAGAATCAACTTCTTCCAAATGCTTGTTAGTGATATTTGGACCTCTTCCTATGAATCAAAAATGTTCTTAATGGCATCTAGAGTGATGAATCATTTCCAGGAGGTTTTCAATTTACTTTCCCCAGATACATAAAAGGAGCCACTGTGTATGAAGCTATACCCTTATGGAATTCATTTCCTAAATAGTAAAACTTGAAAGTTAGAGTTATTCCTTGTTCTACGGGCTGCAGAATAAATGTTGTGTTAGCAAGCATGGAAACAACATTATTCTTCTTGTATATCTCCATCAGAGATCTTGAGTGACCAGGTGAATTGTCAATGAACAGTAATCATTTGAATGGAATCTTTGTTTTGTTTGGTTTGGTTTGGAGTTTTGAGCACTAGGTCTTACCAGTGGGCTTACAATATTCAGTAAACCATAATGGAAATAGATGTGTTGTCATCCAGGCTTTGCTGTTCCACTTCTAGAGCACAGGCAGAGTAGATTTAACATTATTCTTAAGGGCTGTGGGATTTTTGGAATGGCAAATGAACATCAACTTCAACTTAGAATCACCAGGTGCCTTAGCCCCTAACAAGAGAGTCAGGCTCTCCCTTGAAACTTTGAAGCCAGACATTGACTTCTCTCTGGCTATGGAAATCCTAGATGACATCTTCTTTCAATATAGACTATTTCATTTGTTGCTTAGTGTAGCCACCTTTGTTAATTATCTTAGCTAGATCTTCTAGATAACTTGCTGTAGCTCCGACATTGGCACTTGCTGCCTTACCTTGCACTTTGATGTTGTGGAGACAGCTTCTTTCCTTAAATCTCATGAATCAACCTCTGCTAGCTTCCAACACTTCTTCAGTCTCCTTACCTCTTTCAACCTTCAAACATTGAATCTCTTCAATCCAGCCCTGCTCTGGATTAGGCTTTGGTTTAAAGGAATCAAAGTGTAGTTGTTTTGATGTTCTATCCAGACCACCTAACCTTTTCCATATCAGTGAAAAGGATATTTTAGGTTCTTATCAATCATATGTTCACTGGTATGCAGGACTAGCACTTTTAATTTCTCTCAAGAACTTTTCCTTTGCATATGCTACTTGGCTAACTGGCACAAGAAGCTTAGTTGTGGCCTATCTCATCTTTTGACAGCCATCCTCACAAAGCTTAATCATTTCTAGCTTTTAACTTAAAGTGTGACTTGTGTGATTCTTCCTTTTACTTACTTTGCTGGAAGCTGGTTATTAGAAACTCAGTCTCATTCTTAAAATTTGGGCATGCTCATTTCCTATTAGATTGGTATCTGTTGTGTTCCGTGATAGTCAATATTTTATTATGTATATAAAGGTCAAGTTTTGTTAATTATAAAACTTCACTTATTTATGACAGTTGCTTGATGATAAATATATGCAGCATATTAGTCTTCATATAATTTACCTCTCTGCTACTCACTAAATACTTAACAACACTGATGTTTCACATCTATATGCTTTCTGTGCAATTTAATTACATTGGATAGGTGGCTCACATTGTATAAGTTGTCATAAAGGTGCCTGGATACAATTTCACCAATATGTTCAGTTAAGATTTTCTGCAGCTTTACTTTCACTTTACTCTTTTTCTAAAGTTTTCTCATTTGGAAAGCTATAACAAGGTGGTTTCAGACTGTGAACCATGGGGACTAAGGTAGCTTCCCTTCAAACTGCTAATTTATACCAATAAATTAACAAAGCCCATGGGACACTTAGAGAAACATGTTGACTAGAGTGTCCATCTTCATTCTTCCTCGAGCTACTGATGTGATTTTGACCTTGTTCCTGTTGTTTTAAAATTTTCCATGGCTATAAAAGTAGATGCTACAGTAAATAAATATGTAATAATGTTATCCTAGTGTCTGCATGTATTCAAATTTTGTGATGTTTTCAGAGTTCCTAAAGTTAGAAAATATTTTTTACAACTCAGAATGAGATATTATTTAAAGTTGCATACGGATTTGACTGTCTGCATTTGAAAATTTGGACTTATTTAATTTTTTTACAAAATTTAATAATTAATTTTTCTGTGTATATGAAGACCTCAATTGTTATCTTTGTCTTGCACAGTCACCAGATGATTTCCTGAAGCAGTCTGTGCAGTATCTCTGCACAAAGGAGCTCACATTCCCATTACTACACCACCAAGAAAGAAAACTAGCATGTAACCTCACAATCTTAAATAATTGTTCCTATTTGTGTGATTATATCACTTAACCTGAGGTTTGTGCTAGAGATCAGACATGACACCTCTCTGTTTTGTTAGAGGAAGTAGGGGCAAAGGGACACTTATCATTTGGTCTCTTAGTACTTGATGTTTGATTGCCCAGTACAATGTGAAATAGACACAAATTTGAGTCTTGAGGTCCTGTTTCAGGGTAGAAAATCTGGATTTCTCCTATATCTGATAATATTCTTGAAAATGACTGGGTAAACTAAAAGAGGGATTTTTATATTTCAAAATCAGAAAGGAATTTGGACTCGATGTTTAAAAGCAGAGCCTGGAACAAGCCTGACTGAGATGATTTAAATTTGGAAATCTTTATTATTTGGTATATTCTCAACATTCACTTCTTGAATCAGAACATGGGATAAAGAAGAGATAAAATAGAGATAATTTTCCTTTAACCTCACTAAAACCGAAGCATCTTCATTCAATTATCCATTAATTTAACTATGTATTTTCTGCCTTTCTCATTATCAAATGGAATATGATAATGGTTAGACAGTGCTTAAAATAAAACTCAGAACTTGTTTATGGAAAATCATTTCAAAAGCATGAATAATTTTAAAGTAGGCTATACTTTTGATGTTTACATAAACATATTCATGAAAATGTCAACATAATAACACTAGTAACATTAGAAAATTATAGAGGACAGAGGTATCTGGGTAGCTGAATTGGCTAGGCATCTGACTCTTGGTTTTGTCTCAGGTCATAATCTCACAGTTTAGGAATTTGAGCCCCTCATCAGGCTCTGCACCGCTTTGAGATTCCCTCTCTCCCTCAGCCTCTGCCCCTCCACCACTCATACTGTCTCTGACTATCTCAAAATAAACTAAAAAAAAAAAAAAAGGAAAATAGAAGACAAATTTTAAAAAAACAAAATCAAAAGACAAATTAAACAAAACTTTAATAAATATTATTTGACTTCCAGCTAAAAAGAACAGAAACTGATAAGAAATTAACAGAGCTTTGATAATCAGAGGAAGTATCAAATGGGCTCATATACATATATTGGGAATCTGAATTGATAAGAAGAGAAAGAGTGTGGCTGAAAATACTACAGTAAACAATGGAAATTATTTTTTCTATGAACTTACAATCCAAGAATCTCTGGCTATAAACCCCCTGCAGTAATGAAGCTGGCACCATATCTATGCTAAATCACTGATTTAAACCCTGCCTCTCTTCCTCATGATGTAATAACAAGGTTTGGCCCTCTCAATCCCAAGCCAGAGCTGAAGAAATTATAGGATGGAACTCTGTCATCTGGGTCATTCACAAGAAAGATAGAGAGCTGTAGAGGCATTGTAAAATAAATTGACATTTAAATAACAGTCTTCTAATTAGATTGGCTCCTACTAAACCAACTTTTAACCAGGACCAGAATCTTAAAACATAATACCCCAAATATATAAGTTATAGTGCACAATTTCTTTCATACAAGAAATAAGATAATCTCAACTTGAATGATAAAAAAAAACAACACTGACCTGACACATAATGTTGGAATTACTGAACAAGTGTTTTAAAGCAACTTTCAACACAATGCTCCAAGAAACATTTGTCAACACTCCTGAAACAAGTGAAAAGAAATATGAAAATCTCAACAGAAATATCAAAGATATAAAAAGTAATCAAATGTAACTTGATAATTAAGTTTCCAGAAACAAACAGAATGCTTACTCAATAGGCTCAGTGAGAAAAAGAACATAATGGGGGAATCACTGAACATGAAAATAAAGCAATAAAAAATCATCTAGTGTAAATGACAGAGGAAATATAGACAAAACTAAGATTGAGCCTGTGAGATCTGTGGAAAAATAATAAAATATCTAACATCTGTGTCATTAGAGGGTTTTTTTTAGGTTCATTTATTTGTTTTGAGAGAGAAACAGATGGTGCAAGCAGGGGAAGGGCAGAGAGAGTGAGAGAGAGAGAGAGAGAGAGATTGAGAATCCCAAGCAGACTCCACATTCAGCACAGAGCCCAACACAGGGCTCAAACTCATGAAGCATGAGATCATAGTCTAAGTCAAAATCAAGAGTTGGATGCTTAACTTACTGAGCCACCCAGGCACCCCATGTGTCATTAGAGTTCTAGCAGAGAACAAAGGTACGACTGAAAAAATGTTTATGGATACAAGGTGGAACATTTTATCAGTTTCGCAAAAGATATAGATTTGTGTGTGAGAGAATATATGCAAATCCCAAAGGAGATAATCACAAAGAAAACTATGCACACGCATTTCATAGACTTTTGAAAACCAAAGCAACACATGTCTTGAGAGCAGCTACAGAGAAATAAAACATTACAGGAGAATAACAATTTGAGTGATTATAGACTGCTCATTACAAAGCATGGAGTCATCACTTCATGATGAAGTGGTCATCACTTTTCAGTGCTTTAAGAGGAATGTCAATAGTGAATTTTTTAAAAAAATTAATCTTTATTTATTTTTGAGAGATAGAGAGATACAGAGTGCAAGTGCGGGAGGAGCAGAGAGAGAGGAAGACATAGAATCCAAAGCAGGCTCCAGGCTCTGAGCTGTTAGGACAGAGCCTAGTGTGGGGCTCAAACCCATGAACACGTGAGATCATGACCTGAGCTGATGCTGGACACTTAAGTGACTGAGCCACCCAGGTGCCCCTGTCAACAGTGAATTTTATATATGGAGATAATATCTTTCAAAAATTTAAGTGAAAGAAAAGCATTCTGCCATTAAGAAAGGCTAAAGAGAATTTGTCACAAGCAGTTATGCTACAACATGGCTAGAGGAAGATCTTCTCGCAGAAGGAGATAATAAGGGAAGAAAGTTTGGATCATAGGAATGAAAAAAAAAAGAACCACATTTTGTAACTATAGGAGTAAATATAATACATTACTATTCTCATCTTCAGTTTCTAAAATTATTTTGCTATTAAAAGTAAACTTGTAAAATTAGTGATGTGGTTGCCAATGTGTGTGGAGTTATTTTTTATAAGTTTTTAATACTAGGTTTTTTATTAATATGTCAAATGTAATCATGTGATTTCTGAAGCTAAGATCAGAGGGCCTTTTACTTAAAGTTATCACCACAATAGTTCACCTAGCCCAATTCTCTCCTCTTTTGGGGCAATATGATAGGAACTACTAGATGGTTAAAAATCATATACAAAGTGGATATCTGGTGCCACAGAGGGAGAACTCTGAAGTTATAAATCTGTAAATTTACTTAGAAGTGACATAGGTGACACTCTCCCAGAACAGAAACCATAGATCCCTAGTCCTATATGATTATTTGTAAGGTATCCAACTGACTTCATGTCTGTAAGTTTTGTCACATGTTAAAATATGAGCAAGTTCTATGGAGAAGATAAAGAAGGCCCCTTCCCTGGAGGGCAAGTATTTGACTCCAGGGTAAATAAATTATCACCCTTGAATGAGATGGTTACAATTATAACAGACTTGGAATATGAGGAGCAAATGAGTCTGAAGAAAAGGTAACATTCTCTATATGCAATTTTCCTTTGCTCAAGAAACAACATTATTCAGTCTGTACAAATAATAGAGGCATTATTTTCCTGACAGCATTTAACACAATGATCTCACAACTGGAGTCGAGGATAGAAACGACCTAGCAGGTGATATCTATATTCCACTTAGGTAAAACATTGATAAGAGTAGACTTTAATATATTCCATTTGTATGTTGCATTCCCTGAAGCAATTAGTTAAAATATATATATATATATATATATATTTTATATATATATATATACAGACACCACTCAGAGACACTAGATAGAAAAAAAGTGTCACAAAGTTTATATATTATATAGGAAGATAGAAAAGGAGAATGGGAAACAATAAAGAGAAGAGGAAAACATAAAATAATACAATACCACCAGTTTAAAGAAAAACAATAATTTCACTCATATGATTCAAACTCATGAAATAAAAGAAAAACATGAGCAGAGTGAATGGCAAAATGACTCAACTGTATAATCTCTACCAGAAACCCATGTCAAATATGATTATATTTATCATTACAGGTAAAAGGATAAAAAATATGCCATGAAAAAATAATTAAAAGAAAGGTGAAGTGGGTATTCTAATATCAGGCAAAGTAGATTGAAGAATAGAATTTTTTTTTAATCAGAGGTAAAGATAGACATTACATAATGATAAAGGCAACAACTCATCGAGAAGGTATAACAAAATTAATGTGTTTGTATCAACAGCTGCAAAATACATCAAGGAAAAACTGTCTGAACTTGAAGGAGAAATAGACAATTCCACAATTATAGTTGGAAATTTCAAAACCTTTCAGTAATTGATAAAACATCAGCTGAATTTTGCAAGATTATAGAAGAACTGACAGTTGTAGAAAATTAATCTCATTGACATGTACAAATCATTGCACCTGACAGCAAGAACAAATACTACCATGTGTGCATGACATATTCATCAATACAGGCTCTATCTTACATCATAAACCAAATCTGAACAAATAGAAATTTTTAGAAATTATTCACAAATATGGTCTCTAACCATAACCAGATTAAACTAGAAATCAATGGCAAAAACTTACCTGGAAAATCTCCAAGCACTTAGAAATCAATTAACACAAATCTAAATAAATAATGTGTATATCAGAGAGGAAGACTCATGGGATCAAAAAATTATAGCACTAACTAAAAATGAAAATATAATTACCAAAATTTATAGAATGCAGTGGATGCAATGCTTAGAGGGATATTTATAGCATTAAATTAATACTAAGTAAAAAAAAAACCCATAAAATAAATAACTATGCTTCTCCATAAAAGAGGAGAAAGAAGAAAAATTTAACCTATATGGAGTAGAGGAAGAGTAATTAATAAAAAAAAAAGTGAAAAAAATCAATCATACTGAAAATAGGATAATGTTACAGAAAATTAACTAAACTAAAAGCAGATTCATTAAAATGACCTACGAAATTCATGGAACTCTAGCAAAGCTAACAACAACAACAAAAAGTAGAGAGAGAAGATATGAATTACCAATATCAAAATTAAAAGAGGGCCCATCACCTATGGGCAGTAAAATTTAAAAAGTGGATATTACTAAAAAATTTATCTGCAAGTTTGATCAATTCATGAAAAGGACAAATTTCTTGAAAAGCAAAAACAAAACAAAACAAAAGACAAAAACAAAAAACAAAAAACAAAACAGAAAGGAAAAGAAAAAAAAACAAAACAGGGAGAAATACATGGCTACCTGTGTAACAATCTATTATTACATAAATCAAACAAATAAATGATTAATAATCCTACATAAAGGAAAAAACTCCATTATTAGGATATCTAACTGATAAAGTCTACCAAACATTTCAGAAAAATACCATTTCTTTACATTCTCTTCGGGAAAAAAACAAAGTTTCATAAGAAGTACTTTCTAGCTCATTTTATGAGCCAAGCATTATCCCAGTACTAAAAATAGATAAAGACATTACGAGAAAACAAAACTACAGATCATATTTTCCTCACACATGTCTCTTGTAAACATAAACATAAAAGTTCTCCACAAGTGACATACCAAGATTCCAGGCTAAGATTTTGCTAGCCCAAGTTCTCCCATGGAAACATTTAAAAATTTACTAGAGACTGGCTAAAATAACCTTGTAAGAATTCTGAAGGAAGCATCAAGATCTACAGAAATCAAGCAAAAAAACAAACAAGCAAAAGCCACATTCCAAATCTTAGGAAATTGTGTGGTGTTTTAGCTTACCCTTACCCCCTTTCCTCCCCTACTCCATCTGGTCTGGAGAAGGTGGCAGCCTAATTCCTAAATTACCAGAGTAGCTAGTATTTAGGATTTATATTTAACTATCACCTGATGCTAGTTGCTATGATATTAGGAACTTTGGAAGTGAGTTATTACAGATATAACTAGATGGATAATTGTTTTATAATTTATACTTTTGAAATAAATTATCCTTCACAATTCAAGTGAAAAGAACTACATATCTAGTTCTTAACAATTATCTTACAGTAGGTAATAACAGTGGAGTTCTTCATAAAGCTTTATCAATTCTAAGACAGTTTGTCTCAATTAGTGTAATTTGTTTAGTGGAATTAGGCATCTTCCACATATTTTGCAATACTCCATGCTGCAAACTCTATACTTTGCTCCTTAACCACTGATTTTGGGAACAGGAATCTTGGTCACATTGAAATGTAACTCCTCATCTTCGCGAAAGCATCCGTTTTCTTCATAGATTCCATTAGAGTTAGATTCTATGAGAAGAGTAAACAGATACTTTGAAATCTATGCAATATTACTGAACTCAGATATTTGTTCTGCTATTTTAGTTCATATTTGATATGCAGAATATAAATAAATAGATGTATAAATATAGTATTTTCTCATTAGTTTGTTGTGAAAATATTTAGCAACCTAAGCAAAGTGGCCAAGATATATGTAAAGAAGAGTTCTCAAACATTTAAATAAACTTCTCTTCAGTGGGAGAAGTTTAAATAAACTTCTCTTCATACATAATGAAATACATTGTATTTCATGAAAGAAAGTTATAAAAGATTGATCCAAAAAGGGAAGTGAACAGGCTATTGCAATCTGATGTTTCACTGGATGTTTTCATGTTTAATGTTTTCCATGATCATTCCTATTAAAGATAGTCTGTGTTTGGTAATCATGAATATACTTTAAATTTTGATTGAAATACATAAAATGAAATTTATTTTCCAGATATTTCAAAACTGACCACATGATGAAAACACTTAAGTGTAATATTTGCTTGGTCATGATGTAATATATTTTGTTGATCCATACAACCACTTGATAAATGTGTCTTTTTATTATAAAAATCCAGCACCTCATATTTTTGTACAATCACTCACAGATCTGTTTGTGTAAGTGTATATTGAATTTTTAAATAAACAATAGGCTTAGTTATGAGGACCAGGTGATTCAGAAAACAATAACAACTTTCCACTGAGGACAATAAAAATGCTAAATAAAATATAAAGGTCATCTTTTTAGAGGAATCAAAACTATAGAATAAAGAGCAATTATCCAACTTAAACTGGACAAAAACAATCATCTGGAGATTTAGTCCACTCTCAAAATCAATTTTCCTTGAATTAATTTTCTGATTATGAAGGCAAAGTTGCAAGTATGAGCTGCCATTTTTGTGATCTCACAAACATCAGGAGCCTTCAGTTCAAGCTCAGCACACAAAAAATAGTGGCCTATGTTAAACCACCCTTCATGTAAACTAATACCCCAAAGTCGTTTCACTTTAAAAATAAGATGTTACTTAAGTTGTCACATTCAAAGTCAGACTTATTGACTTTGGACTTATCAGTGAAAACTCTACAGTGTCCATTAAGGGGCTGTCATATAACGTTCAAATGAGACTATGCAACACAAAGCCAAATGTAATATCCAGATCTTAGTTTCTAAATAGTTTCTCCAATAAAAGGAACCAATACTTCTTGAAAAAGTAGTTTATTCCATGAAAATACAAGATGAACCCTGAGGTTCCTGTGATTTCAGAAAACAAAGAAGTGCTCAAAGAATGGGAGTATGTCAAAGGATCAAAGGAGTCAACCTGAAAGAGCTCCCAGTGGTCAAACTGAGAACATTTGAGCAGCACGTGGAACAGTAATAGCATTTGGTTTTAACTCATAATGTGAAATAAATATTCATGAGCCCTAACCTATTTAAGTATATACAAGGATTATATGGTAGTCCTGAAAAAGCAGGAAAGATCCCCCACTGAGAATCTGGCTTAGATGTGCAATTGGTAATACCCACCAAGGGAATTGGAGAGAAAGCTCATAACTCATACAAGAGACTCCTGAGAAGAGCTAGGTGAATGCAAGTCCAGATCGGTTTGGTTAAAAGCAGAGTTGGTGGGTTTTGGCCTTTATAATAGCGAAGGGTAGATGGGGTAAAATTTCCCAAAAACAAGACTTAAATTTCCCACCAGTGCAAACACCTGGACCTTCTTATCTGCCTGTCTAGATGTAGAGCCAAAAGGAAAGAGGGAATGTGGTTTAAAAAGAAGTGAGCAAACATCAAAATAGAGGTCAAACATTTTACTTAGGAATACATAAATAGGGAATAAGAGGAAGCTCTTCTTTTTTTTTTTTTTTTTTAAATGTTTTATTTATTTCTAGCAGAGAGAGAGAGACAGCGTGAGCAGGGGAGGGTCAGAGAGAGAGGGAGNACTCTTGATTTCAGCTCAGGTCATGTCCTCACGGTGGTGAGATCAAGCCCCCTGCCAGGCTCTGCCGTGGGTGTGAAGCCAGCTTAAGATTCTCCCTATCCCTCTGCTACTCCCCAGCTCATGCATGTGCATGCACTCATGCTTTCTCTCTCTCTCAAAAATAAATAAACTTTATATATATATATATATTTCTAGGAGAGAGAGAGACAGTGTGAGCAGGGGAGGGTCACAGAGAGAGGGAGACACAGACTCTGAAACAGGCTCCAGGCTCTGAGCTGGCAGTCAGCACAGAGCCCGACGCGGGGCTCGAACCCACAAACCGCGAGATCATGACCTAAGCGAAAGTCGGACACTTAACTGACTAAGCCACCCAGGCGCCCCAAGAGGAAGCTCTTCTTAAAAGAAGGGAAAGAATGAGGAAAAATGGAATCATTAGATTGGGTCAACCTTCAGAAAGAACCAGATTAAATTTTATGTACTGCAAATATTAATAAGCAGCAGATAATAATTGTCAAGAGTTCAAAAGAACTCTTTGCACACATACTCTTTGCACACAGAGTAGTTAGAGAATTCTCTCTGTCTCTCTTCTCTCTGTTTCTATGTCTCTGTCTCTGACACACACGCACGCACAGACACACACACACACACACACACACACAAACGGGAGATTGACTTGGTCTTCAAAGGATATTGAACAGAGCCTATGATTTAGGAGAAAAGGTAAAAGTGAAGAATATCTTCTTGCTGTTCTCTCAGACTGAAAAAATAGACATGTCTTTTGATAAGGAAAGTCAGAGAACATTTTGTATCTTAAACTACTAGGAAAGAAATGTGCATAGCATAAAGGAGAAATATATGTGAGCCCTGGTATATTTGATTAGAAAAAATAGGGCTTAAAATAATTCCATCTTTAAAGTAATTCAATCACATAAGATAAATTTAAATATTCCTAATTTATTTTCTTAACATGGAGGTATAAATAATGCTTGGGTTGATCACTACATAGTTAGGGATTTGGGATTTCTGTATAAAGTGAATTTGTGAATCAAGTATTGGTAAAAATCTAGCTCCTTGTATCTATTGGTAGACTTTTGTAAGATAATACATTTGCTTTTTAAAAGTAGAAATATTAGGGGCAAAAAAAAAAAGAAATATTAGGGGCGCCTGGGTGGTTCAGTCGATTAAGTGTTGGACTTCAGCTCAGGTCATGATCTCACACTTTGTGAATTTAAGCCCTGCTCAGGCTCTGTGCTGACGGCTCAGAGTCTGCAGCCTGCTTCGGATTCTGTGTCTCCCTCTCTCTCTGCCCCATCCCTGCTCATGCTCCTCTCTCTCTCCATTTCAAAAATAAATATTTTTATAAAGTAGCAATATTAAAATAATTAAGATTTTAAAATAATGACACTCATCCCAAAAAACAGAAATGCAGCCACTTTTTTGGAGGGCCACACTGATCATGGTGAAATTTCTTCCGTCCCTCAACATCCTTTGTACAGAAAGGAATATGGGAAAGATAAATACACAGGTGACCTGAGAAAACATGTAAATTTATTTGCAAAAAAAAAAAAAAAAAAAAAGTTGGGCATGCCATGAGATAGTAAGTTTACAACAGAACCTTAGGCACTTTTTCTATTCAATGAAGAAAATATGTTTTCTTGGATCAATTTGCTTAGAATTCATGTTTTCTTATGCTAACTGATAATGTGTATTTAATGAATAGTCACTAGTGTTGTTATTTGTTTTCTTATACTAGCAATACAAATTAGATTTTAATTCATAGGAGTGAAAACTCTTGTGTGTCATTTGACAATTTTAAGTAAATATTTTACGTGTCTTTTATTGAAAATTAAGCAAACATACTTATTTTAACTTTTTATAAGGTTTTGTCCACATGTAAAGTAGCACAGAAAAATTGCCTTTGTGTATATATAATTTTAAAAGCTTTGAACTATATAATTGAGGTCTGGGTTGTTTTGTAGCTAACCCTCCATTCCTGCGTATTGATTTTCACATGCTCTAAGTCACTCATTCACCAACTTCTGACCTTGCATGAATATTTACATTTGCATTAATCCTATCATGAACTCTGATTTCTTCACCTTAAATCTTGTTTATTTCTGACCTGGCATTTGTCTAAGTTTCATGCCAAAAGGAATGAGTAAACAAAAGGGACATGTCTTATGACTGTCACTCTCTAGCAAAGATTTAAAGCTTCTCCTCAACCATAATCACTATCACATACATGAAATGGCAATTTAGGAACGAAGACATATGGGATCGTTAATAAAGCTGACCCTTCCTCTTGGCAAGGGCAGTGATATTCTCTTGTACAAACAGTTAGATTTGGCGACGTGATTAGAAAACAAGCCTAGTAAAAATATCCCTAGATAATTTTGCTGAAGTACAGAATGTCCACAGGGATTTGCTAATTGAATTGTTACAGGCATGGTTGAGCAAGTTAACTACTGCGGTTCCACGTGTTCAGGGGCGAACTGTGTCTCATTATGTCAGCCAAGACTGATTGCCAGAAGAGGGGTGTGTGTCACAGTGTAAAACAGTTTGTCTCCCTGGAGGTGGCTTCAGTGGTGGTGTAGTGATAACTGAAGTTTACAGGTTAGGCTGCTATGTTCTTGCCTTAGTGGATGCATTTTAGAGAAGAGCAGGAAAAGCTGCCATTTACTTCTGTTATTATCTGATTAATTTTCCAAATTAACATAATTATTTTATCATGAGTAAAAGGAAATATTTTGGGGCCATATTTGTAAGGAAAACCCAGAGACTGAGGACCTTATATTACTGAACAATTTTCTTGAAATGTAGGCTATATTTGGGTACACCTGAATATATGGGATATTTACTCGAGTATTACTTGGATTCTTGGATATAGACAAGATCCTACATGATCACAGCAAATATTTCTGGAAAAGACAATAGAAATTAGCCAAAACACAATTTTGCATACAATAAAATTGTTTTCATGATACCATTTTTCCACTTGTCTAGGATGGAGTTCTTGTCAATAATGTTCAGTCTTCTTATAAAAGTCAACTGTTTTTTTTCCCCAGCCTTACATTATATTGGAATTATATTTCTACAAGTTTAACAGTGTTTGGAGGTGAATGCATAGTTATGTGTCTATATACATATAATAGTTGAGAGTTATTTGCAATTTAGGTAGGATCCTTTGCTGTTTCATTATATTTTACAAGTCATTTTCCCTCTTGCTCTTTATCAAATAGCAATATGTTTGATACTCCCCCAAAAATGATTCATGAAGAAAGAGTGAGTAAGCAACACTTAAAATATACTTTACATATTATATTCTACATGATCGAATAATGGAGTGGAAATCCTATTCATGTAGAAAGTTTCTTTATTTGTTATTAAAATAAGACTATCCTTTTCCATTATACCACTAGGTAGATTTCCAACTGGAGGTCAGCAGATGAGGGAGAATTTGTAGAGGCAGGAGAAGAAAAGTGACTTCTCTGTAGCAGATGCTGTTGGAGTCCTGGTTGTATTGATTTATCCCTTACTGTCCCATTGTGTGGTGAAAACGTGAATAATACAAGCTGATTCATATGTTGCGATGATTAAACAAAATCCAATGTGTAGAGTAGCACCTCTTTTTCTCTAAAAAATTATGCTGCTTGTATAAAATCTTTGTATTGTTCTTAGAGTTGCTATGTAGTCTGTATAGTTAGAACCACTGCTCTTTGCTAAGTTGAAAATAAGAATGATAGACATTCCCTTTGGTCCCCTCCACACATGTACTGGAAGGAGTTTGCACAAATAATGGGTTATTTGTCATTTAAATAACATTTAATTAAATAAAATTTAATTTTGTCATTTAAATAGACATTTAAATTTGTCATTTAAATAGAAAGTTTCAGTTTATTGAGAAGCTTCTAGGAACCTCTGTAAATTCTGAAGTTTTAAAACAATAATTATATAGATACTCATAAGTCTTTTTACCACCACCACCACCACCAACTTAAGTTTATCGTTGACACAGTCATCAGCTTATTCTAATTAAATTTCTTTTACAGTGCAGAGAACTCCCAAATTAACCAAAGACGTAGGTTAAAATGAAGGATAAGTATCAGTGATGAATGGAAAAGATGAACAGTGAGTTTAGAATGACTTTGTATATTTCTCCACTTTTTGGGCTTGATTTTGCTCGGAAAATCCCCGTAAATACTGTTTCAGTGAAATCACCTTCAGGGATGATCACTCTGCATTCTAGAAGTAGTTTTTACATTCCCCATTCACAACCCTTTTGCATGTAGTAAGAGGGAACGCAAGGGTAAGACATCAACATCTTACAACACGGATCAGCATAGAAATCACAAGTGCATGACAAATGCTAAGGACCTACTTAGTAAGAAATTTCTCAGGCATTTCTTCAATTTCTAAGGGTTTCAAATTTCCTATTTTACTTAGGGAACTAACTTACTAAGTAAACTCTCCTTCAGAGTGCACAGGTTTACTGTAGATTTTAAAGGGATACAAAAATGGAATTTGAGAGCTCTAAGTATACAAGGTAGTCTGTGGTTTCTATAGAGATTACCTCTATAGAGATGTCTACTTTGTTCAGAGCTCCTAGGTAAGAAAAAATAGTCACTGTAATATCTGAAGACTGATCAGGACAAAGATATTTTCTGGTGCCTCAAAATCTTAGTCTAAAAGCTTCTATGAAGGTAAGAAGTAGATAATGAAGTTGGTGTGTCAGTGAAGAAGACCTTGAGTTCCATTGATAAAATTATTCTTACCATTTGAATGAACAGAGTCAGAAAGCTCTTTAATTATCTCTCTGTCATTCTTTTGCCCTGTTTTCTAGTCACTCTGTCTCCCTGTCCATCTTTATCTTTCTCAATTATTTTGTTAGCACATAATTAAGTTACTTCCAGTTAAATCAGAAAAAAATACAGATTTCCCTGGAGCAAAGCATAGGTGGTATAAACCAATATTTATACAAAAGTATTTACATAAAAGGTAATGCTAGAGCTGGTAATTATTGATATCTTGGTTTTAGTGTTTCGTGTTTTATTATTACTAAAAATGAGACACAGTAAATCTTTTATAGGGTGAAATCATGACTTTTCCTAAGACTTACTTTGTGATGATGCTTTTTAAACAGAAATTACTTACTAAACAAAGTTTGCAATAATTTCTTTCAAATGAAAAGCTTTACTCTAGACCCTGCTTATTTTTGTAAACAATATATGCTTTCTGAACCACATTTATAAAACTTAAAATGCAAAGAACTCTGATACCAGCTCATGAATATACACTGAGTCTTTTTTTTCTTTTGCATAACGTTAGCTGTATAATCAACACATAGCACAGAAAACCAACATTAGATCTGATTAGGCTGGATATGAGAAAATGCACAAAATAATCATCACGGTTTACTGTTTTTGTTTTCACAAACTTTCTTTAGTTTCTACCTTTCTCAGCTAGATCTGTGATTATATCTGTATTGTTTAGTTATTATATGATAAGGAAAAACATACTGTTTGAAACACTATTTGTTGATACAAAGATGATGTCATCATCCTTATGTATATACCCTTTGGAAACATGTCCATTTTACTTTGAAGAAAGGATGGTTATTTGTCTTCATTAGAATTACAACTATATGCTTTCCACCACTGGCTTTATCTTTCCTGGGAATCCTTCATTCAGTGAATAACACCGTATTTCATCCTACCAGTGATTCAAACACACACACACACACACACACACACACACACACACACCGATACAAGACCAAAGCAAATGAAAGAAATGAACAAAGTCCCTCTCAAATAGTTGTTTGCTGCCTTCATTTTATCTTGGTTCAATGAAACATTTAATGCTCCTTCTTAAGCTTCATTCATGTAACAAAACAGGAAACCACGGCACACTTGTTTTCCTTCTCTTTCTTCTTCTTGCTTTTTTTTCCTCCCCTCTTCCCTCACTTTCTTTATCTCTTCCTTTCTTTATTGGTTTCTTGATTTCCTGCCTTCCCCATTCATCTATTTATTCATTTATTTAGGCTATTGATACAACAGTAGAAAAGTAGAAAGAATCAAAATGATCTCCAAGGATGCTTCAAGACTCCCTCTGCCATGTTCCAGGGCTCTAGAAATCTCAGAAGGGAGTTCCTATATGTGTCTGGCACCCCAGTTTTTATGCCTGATGCCCTGATTATTGCAGCTGTTATTCAAGAGATACCCTTTGATCACCTGGCTCTGGGGGATTTGGGGGGTGGGCTTCCATTCCTAGGACCCACTGACTCTGTAACAATCAGAGAGACAGTTCTTGGCAGGAAACCACCTCCAGGGCATAGCAATAATGATAGACTTAAATCACACCCTCAGCCTTTTTGTGAAGCCTACTTTTTTGACCTGGAGCTTTAGCCTTAGGGCAGACTTCATATTGAACATCTATAGGCTGTGAAGGTATTCTCATGGAATGGAGTCTGAGAGTGGCACTCTCTTTCTATTTTGATCCAGCTTGCTGTTATCTCCCAGAAAGGAGGTTATACATTCATCTGGTGTCCTCGTTTTTCTTACTGCCCTGCAAGAGACATCTCCAGATCACCTGGCTCTGGTGGCCAGTGGGGTATACACTTGTGATCCTGTAGGACTATGCATATTTACCTAGAGCTGCTGCCCTAGGGTCTGGTTTACAATCACCCTGATCTAGGTATTGGATTCCCATTTGGGACACTAACTGGTATTGGCATACCTTCGACTGCTGGGAACTATTAGAAATAAAATAAGCTGCTCACAATTGTCTCACAAATGTCTGAGAGACAAGCAAGAGTTAGGGCAGGGTTGAAGGATAGGGCTTATCTCCTACAAAACAAGCCCAACTTTTCAAGACTGAGTGAGGTGGCTGTTTTACTTAATATATACAAAACAAACACAGGGAATTGAGCAAAATGAAGAAACAGAGAAGTATGTTTCAACCAAAAGAAAAAAAAAAGTAAAACCTTAGGATAAAACCATAATGAAATAGAGATAAGTAATTTACCTGATAGAGAATTCAAAGTAGTGGTCATAAATATGCTCACCAAACATGGGAGATGAACAGATGAACAAAATGAGAACCTCAAAGAATACAAACTTCCAGTTATAAAATAAAATCATGGGAATAAAATAAATCATGGGAATATAAGGTACATCATAGTGATTATAGTTAATAACTATATTGCATAACTGAAAGTTGCTAAGACAATAGTTCTTAAAAGTTCTCATCACAGAAAAAAAATTGTAACTATGTATGCTGATGGATTTTAACAAGACTTATTGTGGTGATTGTTTTTGCAATGTATAAAAATATCAGATCATTATGTTGTACACCTGAAACTAATATAATGTATATCAGTTACACCTTGAAAATATTATTATTTCTTTAACATTATAAAAGTTTATTTATTTTGAGAGAGAGAGGGTACCCAAATGCGTGGGCACAAACAGGGGAGGAACAGAGAGTAAAGAAGAGAAAGAGAGAATCTGCTGTCAGCACAGAGACCAGTTCAAGCCTTCTACCCCATGAACCGTGAGATCATGATCTGAGCTGAAACCAAGAGTCAGACGCATGACTGACCAACCCACTAGCTGTCCCAGGAAATATTATGCTTAAAAAATACTCAAGAAAGTGAGATTTATATAAGAAACAGACAATTCTCCTACAACAAAAGCTTCTTAAAACCTCTGGGAAGGCATAAGGGTCTTACCACTCTTATTCATCTTCAAGTTCTGTTTTTCTGTTTGAAATTCTAGAAAGTGATTTGCACTCTGTGAAGGATCCACAGGAGGGTTACCCAAATTTCCTCATGACAGACACTAAAAAGAAACATGACTGGCCTGCAAAATCCTGTGTAACCAGTTTGGAAAACATCCCGCATCACGGCATGCGCAGGTCTGTGTGCTTGTGTATGCAAATGCATCTGCATGTGCATGCTGTGTAGTTGCATTTAACTGGAATCACATTTTACACATTTTATGTCATAACAAAAGGTGACTGCAGAAATAACAACAGTAAAATTCTTGGAAATGTAACTTGCAGTTGAAATCCAATAGTCCTGTCATAAAAAATCCGTAATTGCTTCCCAATTAGATGGGAAATAAGCTGCTCTTGGATAAAAGAATATGGCAAAGAAGTCCTAGGAAACACCCCCAGGAACATCTTTTTTTGGGTGAAATACAGCTAAGCTATTCTTCACCATTCCAGTGCCAGGCTGGCATTTTTCTAGTCAATCCAAAAAGCTTGAGATGCAATAATTTCCCCACAGTTTTTAACAGTCTTTATCAACCAAGTACATAGAGTTTATGACTTTATTCTATAATAAAATGATAAAAACAGTTTAGTGATGATGTTCCAGAAAACATTTATTTACATTTATTTATGCCTAGTAATTGTGGGAATAAAATATATTGCCTTTTAAAAAGCAGAATCACAAGAAGATTTACCAGAGAGTTACCATAATAATAAGATAAATAAGATGCCCATAAGTTGAGGCAATGCTAAATCTCATTGATTTTTGCCATCAACAAATATGTATTGAAAAGTCACCCTGTAATTGTCACAAGTTTGAGTCCTGACCAGATAAGCGAATAATACAGTTTATTTAAGACACATAGGCATTGTGGGGGCACCCAAGGGGCTCAGTCAGTTAAGTGTCTGACTCTTGATTTTGGCTTAGGTCATGATCTCACAGTTTGTGAGATTGAGCCCCACATCAGGCTCTACACTGACAATGTGAAGCCTGTTTGGGATTCTCTTTCTCCCTCTCTCTGTGCCTCTCCCATTCGTACTCACTCTCTCTCAAAATAAATAAATAAACTTAAGGAATGTGATTAAAAAATAGGTGTTATGTAGCTAACTATAAGGAACATATTTTGTAAGACAGATTTTGTGGGCAAACCATAGCATGTTTGACTATAACTCTGGAAGACTACACAAATCAAGACAGAAGAATTGGAAAAAAGCTTAGTTTCTTTTTAACCTAGGAACTTACTATTTTAGAGTTAATATAGTAACTCTCTATCTTCAGATTAAGAATACCATACTCTGAAAATAAAATACTCTTCCATTGTAAAAAAATAAGCCTAATCAATAAGATATATATATATATACACATAAATATACATATATACTTTTAAATATATATATTATATATACACATACTTTTAAATGTATAGATTTATAAGTATATATTATATAAATATACAGTATATACATATATACTTTTAAGTATACAGATTGTACTCCATTAGAGAGTTTTATATTTCTAAAAGACATTAATTTTAATTAGAAATCAACAAGAACATTGACCTGATGACTCACAACATGGCACCAGAAGAATGGCAATCCTAATGCTGATATTTTTTTTCCTCCAAAACAATTTTATATTAGATAAAATTACTTCTTTTAAGGTAATATTCATTACAATTTTTATTTCTTTCATTATGTACAACCTTCTCCCTTCATGGGTTGTAGAAGATTCTGTGTTCAAACTTCAACTGAAGATACAGTTACATCCAACAAAATCTGACTTTAAGTGTATCTGTGTGTATGCATGTGATGGAGAGCTATTAATTGATGTATTTTCCTTCCCTATAATCTTCCTGTATTGTGTCTTGAGGCAGAGGTTTTGCTCAGAGAAGGGTATTAAAATGACACCAGGGAAAAGAACTAGGAATCTTTTAAGTTTCAATATTTAGATTCAAAGAGGAAGAACCTTGAGTGTTCTTTTTATCTATCCCTACTAAATAAAATTATGCTATTTAACCTGGAAAAATGGAAGGGAGCTGGAAAGTATATGTTTCCCTGGGCCCTTCCTTTACACTGCGAGCAGAATGTTGGAGAAGCTTAAAGGAGTCTCTGCTGAAATACATGATGTTCACATAGTACCTTAAGTCGCCAGGGAATGGCAACATGAAGCCAGTGAAATTTTCCGACTCTGAGAGAGGAAGGCAGACACACTGAAAGATGGCTATGAGCTGATATGAACCAGATACATGAAGGTCTTGTGTAATAGCCACAGAGGCAGGGGCCATCAAGCCATGTGAGACAGGTCCTATCTAAAGCAGGTGCAGAATAGAGCCAAGATAAGAAGCAGTTAAAAAGCATTTAACAAAAAAGAGACAACATCATACTTCATGGTGAAATGCTGAAATCATTCCAAGTTCAGGAATACTACAGTGATGTTCTGTCTTGCCACTTCTATTCAACATTTCGCTGAAGGCTTTACTCATGGTAATTAAGAAGAATGAAATAAAGAACATCAAGTATGGAAAGGAAGAAGGAAAACTACAGGCATTCCTGGCTTTATTGCACCTTGCTTTACTGAACTTCACACATGAAGTGTTCTTTCCTTCTTTCTTTCTTTCTTTCTTTCTCTTTCTTTCTTTCTTTCTTTCTTTCTTTCTTTCTTTCTTTCTTTCTTTCTTTCTTTCTTCCTTCCTTCCTTCCTTCCTTCCTTCCTTCCTTCCTTCCTTTCCTTCTTTCTTTCTTTCTTTCTTTCT